>NC_049980.1:9500715-9502713 GCF_000003815.2 Branchiostoma floridae | reverse complement strand
TTCCTCAACTTCAATCATTTTACAGAATTACAAATTAACGACAAAAATACTGGCTTCTTTCTAAACAATAACGAGGAATAAACATTTAACAGTGCAATTTCTCAAACATGTACAGATAACAAACTCTATGCATAAACACCAGATGTCGTGTGTACGAGGCCTTCTACAATATAAGCACTAAAACTTCAATGGCAGCGATAGGTATGGCCACAGTTCTACATTTTGTACTTTGTACAATGTCATGTGTTTCAAAATGATTAAAACAATTATGACGGATAAGGTGTATTTCCGACAACAAATTATTTTTGTTATAATTTGTACTCATAAAATCAATTTTTTGTACATTTTTGTCACAAGCAAGGCTTGGTACTTTGTAGGCTTATTCTAATTGCCTTTTTACTTCTCCGACACACTCCGTTTCACATATCTTGATCTTTCATCTCCAAAAATGTATGTATGCTGCAGGACTAAATGACTATTGGCAGGCTGTTTAGTTAATTCTGCTGGTTTAAAAGTTCAGGTTATTTTGTATAATATTACGTGACATCATGTCACTGATTTGACAAGAAGTTGATCAAGCGATGCCACGTCCCTGTCGCAGTTTTTCCCCATTTTTCTCCAAAGTTATACCAATCTCTGATCGGCATACGCTGACTTGTATTGTTTACTTTTCAGGCAACATTGGAAACTACATGTGCATTCAATTCGTTGTCTCGTTCTCTTGCTACACCAAACCATGAGAGAAACTGTGATCACCGGTATTTATAATTGGTAACATGGTTAACAGATTACAATGGTTCAACTCTCTTACTTCAAAGTTTACATTAATCCATTATATACTACATGGCCTCAAAGCTGCAACACAAAATATATACTGAAACATTCATTGTACAAGTAAATGTCATCTATTTAAGTAATCATTAATGCTCAAAGGTCAAATAGAATCAACTTTGAATCACCATATTTAAATAATCTGCTCATCTTGGTATTTGGGCACAAATCAAAATATTAAATTATGATACAATCAAAGACCAGCAAAACATTGCAGAACAAGAAACATCAAAATCATTCATAAATATGAGTAGCGCTATATTCTATGAGGATTTCAAAAGAACTTTGGCATGTTGCATACCACATAAGGCTAAATTGTACTCACAACATGGTGGTCTAACGTTACATTGTATAAAACTTCTTTGCAACATCTTAAATCTGCATTCAACATCTTTGTCCTTTTACAAACCTTGCACAAAATGGTGCAAATCTTCTTGGTGCACAACCGTTACTGATGTGTTTTACAATGCCTTGCATTTGTCATGAAACATTGCCGTGCTGTTCTACCAACTATGAGACCTAGGCGGCGCTGTTTACACATCCTACATCATGAAGAACAGCTCTACAAGCGACTATCACCTCTTTTTGGTGGGAATTTTACTACCGGGAGATTTGCCCTTGCTATCGGTGGAGGATTCGGAGATGGTCCGTCCCCTGGCGGGTATTCTGGACGGCGGGGACGTGAGGTTCTGTGGGCTGGCTGCCGTGTGGCGTGGAATTCCTGACGATGATGATGACGGGCTGAGCCCGCCCGGACGGGGGATCCCAGACGGTGGGGACAGTGCAGACTGGGGACTGGTGATGTTGGGACGGGGGATTCCTGAGCCGGGACTCGTTATCGACTTTGGAGGAGAGCCGGCAGACCCCGTCGTTTTCCTGCAGAATACATCGTATCAAAGAAGGGAATTAATAGTGGGACTAGGCAGAAGGCAACATTTGATACTCTACAGGCCTGGGGTAGATAGGAAAAGGGTTTCTACCCAAGGTATGGGGGGGAGGGGGAGGGAGGGGAACTGAAGTGTTCGTTTTTGGGAGGGGCTGGTACTGCAGTGTGTAGGTGTACTGTAGTCATGTGTTCTGTTCACATGTGTGCTGTAGCCAGATGTACTGTACAGTATGACATTGTGTTCTGTTCAAAGGTGTACTGTATAGCCATGTGTTCTGCTC
>NC_049980.1:9419726-9500532 GCF_000003815.2 Branchiostoma floridae | reverse complement strand
TGACCATATACACTAGTGCCTTGTATTGGTCATGTCACAGTTGACAAAGCTTGCATGAAAATGTCAGCTTTATTAATTAATAAGCGGTCATTTCTCCATATTTTTTTAATTGACAGTTCATATTTCAAATATCATAAAATAAAAAATCATAATAGAGTATTTTCTTTCATAAGGGATACTATGATATCATGTACATTAGATTACCGACATTTCCAAGTACATGTAACGTTATATATTATGTTTAAGGAAAATTCTCTTTGGATGAGCTGGCACCATTGAGAACTGTGGTCTGATGTTCTAAGAAGTGCACACTGGAGTGCGGGCAATCGTGTTGGTGTAGCTGAAGAAACGTTTCATAGCCTACCGATCCCGGGTCCTAGTCGCAATAATCCGTGGTGAACTAGAACCAAAACCTAATTTGGGGCTAGGTTTAGGGCTAGCCCGAGACTTAGCACCACCATTCACATGCACAGAATTTCTGCAACAAGTCCATGCAAAATAAAGAAGAAGAAATGTTATCAACACGCCATGCAGAGAACAGAAACAACAGTTGTCACATTCACCAACTCGGAAAAAAAAAATACAAAAATACACCAGCAAGTCAGGCAATATTAACAATAGACAGCAACACCAGTTATTAGTGCATCAAAACACACATGCAAGAATGTACGTTATCAGGCAAAAATATCAGTAACACTCCAAAAATTAGTTTCAGACAAAATGCTAAAGTGGATGAAATCAAAACTATGAGATTCAAAATAACTAGAATCATTATTAAAGAAAAGTACCTACATCTTCCTGTTATCACCAAACAATTACTGGCAATAAGAAGAAGAAAGCTGTAGATACATTTATCTAGTAAAATTTCATTTTAGCAATAGAATATGCTTGGTTTAGTAGATCCACAAACTTTCCAACTCTGTGCTCCAACTCAACACTCAGTTACATGTAATCAATGTACAGGGCATTTAAGTGCAGAAGTATGGTAAAGTCCTGGGAATAATGCTGGCATTGACACGGTACAAGTCCATACAGACATACTTCCAGTCTGCTGTAAAATAAGATCATTATTGCTGTAATGAAGGTAACAGTGATGGTGAACAGAACGTGGCATACCTTGGTGGAGTAGCCTCTGATGTAGGGGAAGTGAAGGAGGTGATCTTGCTGGGAGGAGATTTCAAATCTCCTGCAAAAGGGAAGCAACAAAAAAAGGCGTAAGCTTGGCACTCACAGTCTCCAACAGAAAGTGCATGCCAAAAAAGCTGGAAATAATAATACTGACAATACAGGGCGGGGGATTTTTGCTATGACAGCTTTTCCTGATTGTTATTGGGACAATACATATAGAATACAACATGGTACATTTTGTATATTCAACCGAGTTACCATCCCCCGTTGGCCAAAGTTTTTCTTTTTATGTGATGTCCACCTGAGAAAACGAAATGCACCATAAGTTGAGAAAATTTGGTGTTCTTTAAACAAACGATTCCGGTGTCTGAATCTGGTATTCAAATTTTCTATTCTATGGAAGCACCTGTGATAACAATAGAACCCCAAGCGATAACCCATTTAGTTTTTTATCACCCAGTCTGGAGCAACTTTATCTAATGTTATCGCGGCCCAGGTATGACAAAAGATTCTACGTTGATCCCAGAAACAAAAATAGTAACCGTGGATTCCTCATCAGTGACATCCATGAAACAAAAAGAGTGATCATGTCCAAATTGTAATCCACAATGAAGCATGACTGGGAGGTCACAAACCTTCACCAATGGGCTCCAAGGGTAGGCCATTGCCTGCGAGTAACCATGGATACAACAAACAAGAGACAAACACGCCAACAGAAAGAGGTAAGAGGGAGAACACGCAAGAAGATAGAAAGAAGGAAAGAAAGACAAACTTTTATGTTAGCATTAGGTGGAGTGGAAAATTTTGGCTAGACCAGACATCTTTACATGACATGTCATATATTTCTTTTCTAACTCTAAAAAAACAACCCTGAAGACTAAAAAACTTTAAAGCAAAGTTGGAAAATTATGGTAATGACATGTGCATCATCACATCTAATGAATTTGGAAATACTACAAAGCTCAATTACTATTCTTGTTTTACATTCAAAGAGTAATATGACAAACTGTTTCACATATCATTACGTTTTAGACTTTATGTTCATTACAAATGAAACTGTTTCAGTGATAAATCTGTCTGGTCTAGTTCAATGTTACATATCATGAAAAGAAGGGAAAGAAACATGACAACAAAGAAACAAAACAGACCGAAAAGTGCTGATTCATGTATGACTGTTAAGAGTGAACAAGTTGATAAATCAAGGAAAGGAACTGAAAAGAGATTGGAAAGCATTGTAATATATCAAACATAGGGAAGTGATTTTAACAAGCCTACAATTATGGAAGATTTGCAGAATGTAGGACACTCGGATGATATCTATGATAGCTGATCCTTAGTGTCATGATCATGTCCTCACCAGTGGGCGTGGTCCTCCCTGTGGGCGTGGTCCTTCCCGTTCTTCTCGGTATCCGTGACGACGACCCTCTCCCAGGCCCTTGTCGCTGTAGCGGGGAGAACTCACTCCCCTCGGGAATACTGCTGGCGTCCCAGTCGGATCCGGTGGGACTGCTGGCACGACTGGAGCCTCGACTGCTCGGGCGGGAGCTGGGACGAGAGCTCGGCCGCGAACTGGGCCGACTGCTGGCGCGGCTTCCCGGCCGACTCCCTGTTCTCGCTGTGATAGACAGTGGAAGCATTAGTAACTAGCTTCTTAAAGAGGTGTAACTTTAGAGTGGACATCAATGCACTGGTTTAACAAGGATGCCATTTTTCAGACATTATTAGTCAATAGTTCACCCTTTCACATTTGAAGTCAAGGCATTTATAAAGCACTCTTTTATGACTTTTAAGTCAATAGAAAGACTGCCGATGTTTCTAATTTCTGAAATGCGATTAAAGGGCTTTAATGACATCCCATGTCTACCAGTTATGTTCCTAATAAAATCAGTTGAAACACAGTATGACAAGAAGTGATAATAGCATCTTGAGGATGTAATTAATCTCCACATGCATTGTTTCTAGCATGCATTATCTCTACTACTCTTCACATGAAGGCACTTTGACACACTTGAGCCTTTAAGCCATTCAGTGCGCAAAACACTGTTGGGCATTTGTAACACTCTTCATGGAATGTAGCTCTCTCTCTCTGTCAGGTTAGGCCTCATGATCAGAGCTCAACACTTACTGCAAGAAATTTGCACATGTAGAAGTAGTAGTTATTGTAGTAGTATCTCAGCAGTAAGCAGAGAATAATGCTGAAGCATTGACATGTGCTCTTGTCTAATATCTTCAGATTGTTAGAGAGAGATACATTGTACATTGTATATAACCCATGAAGACTGAAACAAAGATCTGACTATCAACACACTCAAGTATGAGGTGTCATTTTTGCGATCACAACATGTTTTATGGTCATTGCATACAGTCCATGCAAAAGCTGCAAAGAAAGACATTCTCTGCACTAATAATAAGCAATAGATGCAATGTGGTGCACGTTTATGCATAAAACTGAGGTCAAAATTTGAACTCTATTCAAATCTATTCAGCAATAGACAATGTTGTGCAGGTTTCTGTAAAAAGTGTATTTTAAAATTTGTTGGTGTTGATCACAATTTTACATGACAACGTAGCCTTCAACTTTTTGTACATGTTAGTACTAATAACCAGATTTAGAAGTCGATGTCAAATCTGGATGGTCAAGCATCAATGCACCACTGAAATAAAAATGATGAGGCATTAGCTATGGCCTTATCGTCTATTGCCATGCAAAGCATAAGGTTACAAAAAAAACCTTTCAGTCTCTTGATTTCTTCTAGTAAGAGTTAGAGAGCAAGAAAGAAGAAGTTATATAGGGAGAAAGAGAGAGAGAGAGAAAATACAGAGTTAGACAGAGAGGACCTATAGCTAGTCAGAGGTACACAGAGTTGGTACAGCCATCTTTAAACTGAAGAGATACCGAATTCACACATCAAAAACAATCAACAAAACTGACAGCAAGGGTACATAAATCATAGAATACTTGATTTCTTTTGCTAGTCCTTTTTGCCTAAATTCCACAAATGACATCTGAAAGCCTTGGACTGTTAAAATGACTGAACACAATTCTCACTACTACAAAATTTAAAATCCAGCACACGATGAAGACCCATCAAGTTTGGTGATTTGAAAAAGAAAAAAATTGGAAGGCTGTAACAACCATGTGATAAGTGAAGAACGGAGGCATGCCAAGTATAGTGCCATTTACCGGGGGTGGGGGGGTTATAGAAGGAGCCTTGGTAAGATCCGGAGGCTGGGAGGGAAGAAGAGGAGACACAAGAGATGAGTGCAGTGAGATGCTAAATGACCTCTACAGCAAGAGACTCATGAAGACACTGCCAACTCCTGGGCAAAAATTGTTGGTCAAGATGTCTGTACAAAAATCTACATGTACATAAACAGATAAATGTGTGCTCCCAATGCGACAAAAACTGCAGCTGTACTAGAAAAAATATGGTGATTTTGACTCTACTGTAGGAGGCAGTGAAAAAAAAAAGGTTGCCTGAAATACATGTATGTAGGTCTACCTGGATATCCATTCCTTACTCTTTTTTCTGGAACACAAAAGGGCAAAATGGGAAAAATTCAGCTTAACTCCATCTGTGTATTATATGATCATGGTAAAATGGAAAATGAGGCCAGCACCAACAATTTCTTGATTCTTGGACTTAACAATACATTGTAACTACATTTTGTACAAACAAGAATAATGGTGGTCTGGCCTTTTAATTTGTACCAAGACTTAGTAATGTTACCAGATGTTTAAGGTAAACTAAACTGTACGATGTGTTACAAATGTATGTAATCCTTGAGGTGTGGATGGCAATGGTTTGATCAGCTTGATTCCTTCTAAATGTCCAGGTTTGTATGCAAGATGGAATCAGTAAGGGCTTTTAAGGTAAGGAAAGTACTCGCAGGAAAAGGAAGAAATTTCTGTTGTGCTGTACAGTGTACATGTACATTGTACATATAGATATTGCTCATATGATCATCATCCCTAAATTGCAGACAGATACCAAAACAAGTACTAAATGTCACAATTGCAGACAGATACCAAAACAAGTACTAAATGTCACAAAAATCAGCATCAATGTTCATAACCTTTAACCCGACGAACATTGTGAACCTACAAAGACCTTAGCATGTTACTTAACATATAAGCAACCTTGGCAGATATAACAAGTGTACAACTTAATATGTAACAAGTACAATCTACATTGCTCAGAAATGCATCAGCTGTAAAAACCTTGAAGTTCACTAAATTTAGATGAAGACATACATTTGTAATTAACAATGCACTGTACAATGTACTATTGTACAGTGCATGCATATTTCAAAATGAGTGCATTTGTCTACAATTTAAAATGCATTATGATAACTTTCATCTGACAAGAATTCAAGTAGCTACATTTACACTTGATATATAACTTTATTGCACAACAATTGTACGAGGTACAAAGTATGGCATCTACATAACTACAGTGCTATAACTTAACTTAGGGCTTATCTAACTAATACAGGAGTTGTAGTATGGGATAAGTTTCTTACAATCATTGGAGGCTTTTACAATCATTTGGGGAATTTCTAATGTCAAAACCTTCTTTGATATATTTTCCTATATCTGCCATGCAGGGATTGTCACATGTCATTATGTATCTGAATTTGCACTTCAGGTCCATTTGGATAAATCCTTGTGTACAAAATGACAGCCTTCTGTATAGAGAATTGCGTATATCGGAATATTTGGGACATACAACCATAAAGTGATATTCGTCTTCGATTAGCTCTGGACAGAATGGACAAACCCTCTGGTCAATAGGGATTTTTTGGAATCTCCCGGTTTCTATATTTAATTTGTGACAGCCAATTCTGAGTTGTGTGATTGCCCTACGAACGTCAAGGCTCTTTATGGTTGAAATGTAATTTTCTTGCTTGTAATGCTTGTTCAATGTAGAAAGAGATGAGAGTTTGGAATTGTTTCGAATAGAGGAATGCCAATTTTGCACGTATATATCTTGTAAACGTTGTCGTAACTGAGTGGTGATTGTGTCTATGTGGTATGACCTCGGGTTCAGCCATATGTGTCCAAAGCCTTGGTAGTTGAGGATATTTTTTACGTGGACAATCCAATCATGTTCTCCAAATGAAACAGTATTGTATGCCTCACGAAGAAGGGCATCTTCGGGCAGATTAACTAAACGATGCCAATATTTCACAAGTTGCATTTCTGCATCAATCCTAGCTGGGAAAGTTCCCAATTCTCCCCTGACACCATCGTTTGAGGCTTTGGCATGAATGCCTAACAGAAATTTTTGGAAGCGCATGTCAATGATGTCAAATTCTGGAATTTGTTGATTTGAGTCTAGGTTTATAATTTGGAAACCGTTATCTCGTAAAATATGGCTATTGGCATGACGCAATAGTATTTCTTTATCTGTATTTCTTTCCAAACATACAACATAAGTAGTATTCAAAGCAGAAGAGGTGGTTTTTCGAATGGTAGCTGGAAAGTTATCTTGAATATTAAGTTTTTTAAGTAAAGTAGAAAAAACCTTTGAGGAAGGTTCGCAGATGTTATTGGTATGTGATACAATGATTCTTATACTTTTAGAAAAACGGTCAAAGCATATGAACCTGCGGGATATAATTGTTCAAGACAAATACAAATTAAATGATACTCTCCATTCTTGCATTAAAAACAGCGATCAAACAAATTTACTTACTTGGCAGGGGTAGCCTGCTAGCAGGCTCCTTGGGTCTCGTCGAGTCTATGGTGTCCGTTCCACGTTTCTGCAACATGAGAAAAGATCACGCATATACTAGGTATACATGTATATACACAGCTTATATAAATGGGAGGATTGTCAGACAATGCTGATATTTGCAATCATGGTAAGGCTGTACTATATAATTTTATACATACTGTACTATATAATTTTTAAAAAATTATGCATTTTTTTTAATGATGATCCTTCCTACCACCACCCCGCCTCCCTACTTACACCCCTCCTAATCTGCACTCCCACTCCCTACCCGTTCCCCAAACCAACCCCAACCCCAACCCCAACCCCTCTCCCTCCCCACTCTCAGCACAACACCCCCTCTTTTGGTTTGGTTTGGTTTATTTAGATCTCCATTAGTGAAATACACTAGTCTTCCCATCCCACCCACAATCCCTACCCTGGGGATGGGTCCTGTGGAGGCACTTGATCCGCTGGAATGGGTGGGGGAGGTATTGGCACTCATGGGCCGACGTGGAAGGAAGGTGGCCATTGATTGGCTAACCCCGTCTGCCAGGATGAACCTCTCTCGCAACTCCACATTGGTCCTGCCTTTTGCTGTAAACAACAAAACAAAACTATGTGTAACAGCTGCCTTCATATGCTTACAAAATTCATCTTCTGACTTCTCATCTTCGGAAATTTCAACTTCATCAGTTTATGTTTGTTTTTGAATGAATCAATCTCAACCAAAAAAATCATTTCAGTTTTTGTCACTTGTGCAATGTTTAGTTTTTGACTTTGTCAGCAGAATTATCAACATTCTTCATAATTGCAAATGCAAAACAAATCTAAATTCATATTGTCTAAGCCAAAGTGATGCATAGAAGCTCTCAATTTTTAGTGTGTGAAGCAAATTAAGGAAAAAATTCAAAGAAATGAAAAACTTCTCATTTTTTAAACATGTAAGGCAAAGAAGCTTTTTAACCGCAACATTTACATTACATGCCAGACAAACACATAAAGCCTTTTAATTTCCATCAAACAATAATTGCAATAAAGACAGGCTTGCTGTTGATTGGTTGCCGACAGAATACTCAATCCATTTTCAAAGGAGGTGACCTCTGACCTCACCTTCTTCATACCATTGAAAAGTGGGTCTCCGCAGTCCTACATTAACAGTAACACATCAGGTCATGCACAGAACTGGCAAATTTGAAAATTTGCTGGTATTTTCCTTTAACTGAAAAATTTCAACTCCAACAACAGTACAGCAAGACCTGATCATCGTTAAATACAGAACACATTTAGCAATGCTTACATCTGTAACTTTGGGAACTTATAATTTCAAATCGCCATAATGATAAATGTAGGTCATTCTCAGATAACGAAGATGTCACTTTACACATTCAAGTTAGTGTGTTAAAAGGTTAGTCCAGACACAAGGTGAAGAAATAGACAAACAAAAATGTTTTGTAGGGATGTCTCCAGCTTTGATTTTTTTCGGTCCCACTCATTGTTTGGGAGCCCTTGTTGTTAATTTTCATCGTTAAATCTATAATTTTAAGCTTTGGAAAACACATTTTTATCAGTTTCATGTCATGAAGTTCAAATTTTGGGAACGGATCATAGGTGAATTTTCCCAACCCAACAAGCAAATTTCTGTCCCAGGATGGGAGAATGGGTCCTGGAGACAACCCTGATGCTATGTGACAGTCACATTCAACTACTTCTGTACGTGTGTCTAATAGACAGCCATGATAGTATAAACTAAACATTATTATGAGCAACAAATGGCGGGCTACATTCGTCTTCCAGGAAACTGGATGCATACCTCTGCAGGGGTCGTTTTTGACGAGGAATTCGTCGAGCGCCATCCAGCCACCGCCCACACGTACCATCACCGTGCTGCGGAGGATACGGACCAGCCGCAACCGCTGCGTGTCCCCGAACTGCGAAAGAACATGAAGATGTTAACGTATAGTAAAGGGTTGCTCCCTACCCTGTCTCTTACTCAATACGAACACTACATTACAAGTCACAGATCATATACATTCAATTTGATATACCTTGTTTAAGTACATTTTCCTTCATGGTCTGTAAAGTGCAAAATGATGGTACATGTATACAGACCCTTCCAGTGCAAAAGGTACGCGGATGAATATCGTAACAGGTTGGGAAGGAATGTTTTTTCCCTTAGGTTTAAATGAGTTCACATGATGAAGGAGAAAAGTTGTTGGCCAGATCAATTTTTTTTAATGCTTAAAAGTTAAATATTTGCCTTTTGAAGCTGGTTAAAATTTTCAAAAATCCATAGCTACTAGTAAGGTAAAGCATGCATTACCAATGGTTAAATAATAACACTGTTTTTATATCACTTTAGCTATCATTGTTAGCTAACATTATACACTATCTGTAATGCTGGAATCTTCACTTCTACTGACTACAATATCTACAGAGATCTAGAATAAGGAGAAAACCATGCAATATATAGCTGCAAGAAAACACATGCATTAGTAACTAAAACCACTACAAAATGAAGTAGATTAATTCAATCTTTCATGCAGAGTCTATGTGAGAACAGCATGCCATTTGTTAGTTGATCTTCCCAAACCACATGCAAGGAACTGTCAAGAAACTACAAAGAAAGGTCAGGATGACATTCCCGAGGAAAACTTAAGGGTGTTGGATGGGTCTCCTGGGAACAAATACAATATAGGAAAAAGAAATGACGTTGAAACTGGCCCCCTAACACAGCGCACACCTTTATGGCTCAGCTCACAGCAGAACTGTTGTAATGGGTCACATTTTAGTCATGGAAATTTGATTAATTCTTTATTTTGCATATTTTGATTGCAGACTTTGTTTGAAATTGGGCACGGCACATCAGTTCCGCTATGTTCTAAACCGAAGGAAGCAGGCAGGCCAATGCCAGACCAGGGATCTCAGCCAAGAAAAGTGATGGGTTGGAAAAAAAAAACACAGTCACACTAACAGAAGACTATAACAACACCACTGCAAACCAAAGACATTGCAGGCAGGCAGGGGTTGAGGTGCACCCCATGTACCCAATGGTTCTACCTTGATGTATGTATATGGAGTCCATCTGCCGGCCTGGAGAGGGTCGTGGTGCATGGGGGGAGAGAGAGGTGCAGAATATGATGGTACCGTGGTTATGGGGTGGGCTCATACTGGTTACTACTAGAACCCTGGAACCAGAGGCATTCTTCTCACTGTACCTATTAACTTCCTAATGCTAGTCAAGATCCACTGTATCAGGCCATTTCCAGCAAATATATGAGGTGACAATTTCACACATACATAACATTGTAGTCTTTCCACTGCTGCAATATTTGTGGCAAAAGGCGACTTAAAAGGGAAAAGTTTTTTGTCAAATAAGCAAATTAACCTGATGTTACAGTATTGCATTATGAGGGTGACTGTAAGGTACTCTGTTATGAAAACTGAACAGTTGAAATATAGTGTTGAAGCTGCCATGGAAACAGTAAACAATGTGTTGATGTTTTGAAATTGAAATGATATATACACGTTTGCAGATTACAAAACTCTTATGTCATGCAGTGTCCTTAGGAGTGAAGTAAAAAGGTACAACTAGAATGATGCCTCTGACTCCGCGGTAAATGGCATTATGATCACATGGCTAATTTTGTCCCTTTCTCTCAATGGATGAAAGCATTTTCTTTGATGGTTAAAAAGTGCCAAAACTGCTGGTAAAGACAAAATGAAGTGGAAAGTATGAGCTTATCAAGGAAACTTTTTATGATCAAAATCTAGCCTGACTTAAATCGCACTCCTAGCGGCCGGCCCTACAGTCTCGGGGAGGGGGTCATTAACCCCTGCCAGCGAGAGATTGTGTAAACACAGGCTCGATCATGATCATTGTAAGAGCTTCTGTAGACTACCTGGTCATTGTTTTAGAACGCAACACACATACGTTCAAGACTGTATGCCAGACTGTGTGTTGAGTCACTGCGGCAGTGTTGAGTATAGAGATGGTGTGAAATTATGTAGAATTTTGGATGAGTGAACCAGTAACTGAACTCTTGCAGTCTTCAAAGATCGTTCTACTTTCTCAACAAAAGCAAAGTACTCCAAAAGAAGAATTGACAAATGTTATGCCTTTGAGAAAAAGGGACTGTGTGTCAGCCAAAATGCTAGCATTAGAACCAGGACTTTGCATGATTCTTCTGCAAAAGATGTTAAATACACAGTGCATGTTAAACATGGTAAACTAGACTAGAAAGTTACATGGCAACAATAGTGTACAGGTGCATAGTGACGATAGGAACATGACATGTACGCTGTGCAGATCTGTGTTAATGTTACTGTCGGGTTACCGTGGATACACTAGAGCCAGACTGAGAGGACTGACTGCTGACAACAGAAGGCTGAAAAGGCCAGAGAGGAGGGATGAGCATGTGGCAGATGCTACAGTAACTGACGATGGGGATTTTTGTTCTGTTCCAAGGTTCTGTTCATCTGTTCTGTTGCAAGGAATATGCTGCAACACATATTTATGGCTGCAGTACATTTCCTCTAGATGCTACTATTAACAGTAACTGACAATGGGGATTTTTATCATTTCCCTTTTGCAACAGGGAACCTAAAGTACATGTTACTGTCCATTTGAGGCAATGTGCAGATGTTGCAACACATACAAGGTACTTATGGATATCAATGCAGTTGACAATAAATTTGTTCAACCATGACCATACTAAACTGGCTGCAACACATTTTTCTAACAATCAAAAATTCAGTGCTGATGGTGTCTTGCCACCTATTATAGACACACTGCATTTTGTTACAGTACTTGATGGAAAGTGAACTTTGGGAACAAATACAATATAAAGGTTTGCTACAATATGGCATGTGTAGTGCATTTCTCTCTGCCGATTCTAAGTGATTTTTCAAGTTCTCTGCCATTCACATTACACAAGGACTTTCCGTTATAAAAAAGATCATAAAAACTCTTTGACAAAAAGCGAGAGAAGATAGAGAAGTAAAAGTGGACAATCTCAAAACAAAAGGTTAGAAAACCTATTGACAGGAGTTCCATATTAAAGGAGAATCTTTTCATGAAAAAGAATGGATGATTAACACAAAGTCTCACAAATAGCAGTCTACCAACTGAGGGAAAATGAAATACAGGGTTCCTGTGAATTCCAAATAACTAAGCAAAGCATAGTCAACCAACATTAATCTTTTGGGTAATGAGATTTTGGCTCTTACGTAAGACTTCGTTCCCACATTGTATTACAGAAATAAAGCACACACACATACAAAATGTAGTAATCAGACAATGTACAAAAATGTAGCTAACATTGCTACAATATGCATCAATATGTTTCTGTCTTGGTGTTGGAAATTTTAAGAGATACCGGTAATTCACAGCCACAAATAAAACTATATGATTTAGACACGTTATTACTAACAAAATATAATTATTTTACATATATAATAGACAGCAGTAGTATTCATATTGATTTCCTGTATTTATATTTATTACATACATGTACATGTATAGATCAGATTTTATCCTGCAAAACCTGACCTCAATGAACACATCATAGAACTACAAGTCGGATATAGTCTTAGTCCAAAATCATCACTAATACATGTACATGTATATCAATGTACATTGGTAATTTGTCACATTAACGTAGAAAACTTATTTGCTTACCCTGTACTTGCCCTCTCCTATCTGCTGCACCTGGTACCTCTTGGGACAGGTGCATTGGGACACCTGCCGCTTCACCTGTAACACCAGACACAGGTGAGACATATTCAAAACACCTGCAAACTATCACTTGTTATTGACATCAACGTACAGTTTGGCAAAGCCTTAATTTATGAACCATTCGAGACAAAAACTGAGTGGATGGTTAACAATAGCCTGAAGAAAAATTCAGCAGTTTCTCACTCAGGCTTTTAGACAATAACTTTAAAAAATAAATGATAAAAAAATAAAGAATTGTATAATATGAGTGAAAAACTAACAGATAGTGAGAAACAGCTAAGTGTTTCTTTTGGCCCACAAGATTTTTTTTCAAATACATACAATACGTAATAATATATGAAAAAATCGCTTGAGATTTTTCATGTGCACTTCAGAGACATTTTGGGAAGTCAGAAGCAATACTGAGTAGTGCAAAGTGGTCAAAAGTTCAAAGTTCAAAGGTAGAGTGTGGGTGCTCTCTGACCTTTGCTTCTCTTCCATGCTTTAAGGGAAGCATGAAACAGAAGGAGGGGGCATTCAAGCCTGAACTGAAAATGACATGGTTATGACAAATCATGCTTATTGAGTGTTTTACTTTGCATGAAATGTTTATTCTTGAACATTGCCTTTTCTCTTGTGTTGAAAGTTATGCACAGCAAATAAACTTTGACTGCAAATTTACATTAGAATGCGAAAATAAACTTCAAACTTCAAGAAACATGTAAGTATGGCAATGCCGTCTGTTAGCACTATTGCATCATGATCAGATGCCTCCCTTTTCTTGACTATAAGATTGAGGATATACGAAAAATGACAACAAATGTGTTAGAAATATTCCAAAAGAATGACAATAAATGATAAGCCATATACGTTGTATATGCCAAAATGTAACAAAAAATAAGATATGGGGGTGCACGTGGTTGACATGCTAGCAGCTATGACAAAGCATCTACTAACTTAAAGAAAGAATACAACAACTCAAGATTCTAACAAGAGTATGATGTACTAAGTACTTGTCTTTCCCTCAACAGAAAAACAGTACATAACATTCAGCTCTTCACTTGTTGTATCTGAGCAGACCACAAATGGAGTACAGAAAAGAACATACTTCTAATGTCTGTGCCATCGCACCTTGCCAAATGCATGATTCCAAAGAAACTCTTGGTATGTAGAAAGTTTGGCTCTAACAGAAATGATGTGCACAATACATGCAGAAAGCACTGAAAGTATTTAGTAATACAGTAAGTCAGTGTCTAAACTTTCCTAAACATTGAGGGTGACAGACCTGTATAATGTAGAATCTCTTAGCAAAATGTCTCTATAATCCCTAATGTACATGATTGTATGATTGTATGTCTACCTTCTACCATACGAGCGATCGCTGTTGTTGTTTATAACCGGGGTATTGGACGGTTGTTGCCTACCAGGACGTCAGTAGATTGGATCAAAAATTGATATTCAAATTAGCGGCTCAAATTACTGGTTAATATGTAAATCAATCTTTTGCCAAACGCCTGCTTTTTGCCTACCACTGCGTCACCGTGACATCATCGCGATCGCTCGTATACATACCAAATGCTAATTGCACAATATCAGACTATTCTTAAGATTAATGCTCAGTTTGGCTTTTTATAGTCCAAATTTAGGATGATGGCCCATTCGCTTTTCTTTTGGTTTTTAACTACACATACAAGTAGGGGGTTTAAAGGAGCCTTCCTTGAAGTGAATAACCTCTGTGTTTCTCAGTGCTGTTGTGTTTCTCAGAATTCACCATGATTGTACATGTAAGGACAGAGAAGCACCAGTCTTCTGTAGGAGCCAACCTTCCCACACACACGCACACACTCGTGCACCACAAACCTCGTCCTGAATCTTCTCGTGGTCTGTCAAGGGTTTGGACGACTCTCGCTCCGGTCGCAATGCTGCGATGAACTCTCTGTAGTCAATGAAACCGTCCTTGTTCCGATCAAAAATGTCCGCAACGGCGTTCATCTCAAGTTTGTTGGTGGGGAATTCTGCAAAAGTGGAAGGAGCAGAAAAGCTATAATTTGATCAAATATTACCTAATGCAATTAAGTACTTGCCATTTATGTCATACCTGTGACGCGAAAATGTTCGATACGGGTGTTCCGGGCCGGGCCATACTTTCCGTATCGCACAGGTTCGAAAGGCGTATCACACGGGCTCCATTCGAATACATGTAAATCAAACTGTTTCGAGCGGGCTGAGTGCAGCGCCATCGAAAGTTCGAATACCTTATTCGGATGCTGGTACATTACTGTTGCAACACTTTTTGTTCGAGGGCACCAAATTTGTTCAACTTCTGGCGCATTTCGCATCAAAACATGGGTTTTCTTAGGTGGGTATGACAGAAATAAAATACAACACGGTGTACTCAGCATCACCCTTGGTCCCAGCCCTCACGCGGGTCGGATCACCCTCCGGCCTTCGGGCGATCCGACCCGTGGTCAGGCTGGTACCTTAGGTGATACGGAATACACCGTGTTGTATTCTATATGTATACTTACTAGCAGGCAACTTGGTACTTTGCCATTGGCCACCGATTTAGAACTGACCCCTCCCTCAACTCTCAGCAGTGGCATTGGATGTTTGAGATAAATATTCATGACCTTTTTCCTGTGAGCTATAACTATGTCTGGGCATGCATCATATCTGAGTCATTAATTGTAATCACTTAAACGTTTTATCTGGTGACTTTAAATATTACATGCATACATTAAATGTAAATCATACAGTCATACACCTGTACATGGTAGGCTCTAACTTTGTGGGATACAGTGAAAATATCTGCCACTCACTGGACTTGAGGATGCCTTCGATGAACTCCTGCCTGGACAGTTTGCCGTCGTGGTCCTTGTCCAGCCGGCGGAACATGTCCATCACACGCGACTTCTTGTTGTTCATCCACCGCATGTACTGCAAGCAGAAACAAATATCAAATTTCGATATTCAAATATCGATTAGTATCAAAATGTACTTGTACATCCAGCAGCAAAATGTCTGTGCTTCATTTGGTTTGCTTGAGAACTTCTGATGTCTTGCATACAATCTGATGATTTCCATGTCCTGGTTGCGTTGGTATCACCCAAATATGATGTCAATATTGACTTTCATTTCAACACTTTTGGTATAAAAAATCCACCATTATTAACTTACCCTTCTTCTCCAGTCGTCAAAGCTGAAGTTCTTGAAGGCCTGAAGCTGAGGAGAGAAAATAAAGACATAAGTCATTAGCAGGTCTGCTAACTTACACACAAGAACTTAACAGGACCTGTATGCACAGTGGTAGTGAAATAAGCCTCCTTTTGGTTCTCTTTTTTTTCAGCCTTTCTTCCTTTGATAAGAAATTGCTGAAAGCCATAAGGAGGCTTACTGCAGGGATGTTCCCCTAGCATGGCAATATTACAGCAGCACACAGACCGCCACCTGATAGACAAGATACCACAAGCCGTGATAGGATCATGATAAGATCATGGGGAACATCTCAAAGGTAGAACACACTCTCAAATCATACCACTACATTTGTATCATGCTTGATTTCCAAAATGTGCTACAGGCAAAATTTACATCATAGCAAACTTCGTTTTGAGAGCATCTACAACTTTTGAGACCACCCCACCACCATATTACAGGGAGTAAGGAGATAATGAATGAGCAAGACCACAACCACCATGAAAGGTTAGAGGTCATGCATTACATGTATGAACAACATGATGTCAAGGGATAACAGCATGCAGCACTGTACACACTGGGCAACATTGTGGCATCCCTGGCCAGTTAGCAAACTGTGTTCTACATCAAACTGGGCTTTCGTCGAAAACCACAAACAAATTCCGAAATGAGGCATACAACTGTTCAAGTTGCCTCATTGCATCATTTTTTATTCAACGACAAAAGTTCTTTTCTTACAAAATCATTTCAATGAAAGTCTATCAAGATGTTGGATTTTCGTTTGGGTGCCACGTGACTTGGCATGAACATTACGTAAAGATTAGGTAACTTATTTCCATGTTTAATGATAAGCTGATGTTTTTTTTAAGTCCAGTTGTGATTCTAGGACAGACGAGTTCACAGCCATGGCACATGACATGCTCATGCAGAAGCGTTAGGAGACACCGGTACAGCAGCTAGCTTTATAGTTACCGCTAGATGCTCCTACATGTGGCCAGCACATCGTGGTGAACAAAGTGAAACAAAAACAAGTCAGGGGCAATCCACAGCAGTACGCTACGTCCTGCGCTATAATAGTAACACCTTACAGACAAAGCAGTTTTAACTTTAAGCTACTGCAAAGTTTGATATTCTTCTTGTATAACATCTTGCCATAGTCAGATCAGCCATACACAAAGCCAAGACACAATTTAGCGTTGCTATAATAAAGGCTGCAAGAAAGCTACAGACACCACAGCAGCCAAGAAAATCTAAGATTCACAATTACTGCACAAAGTTCTGTAGCTATTTCACATCGACTTAAGTTTACTTATGGATTTCAACAAACCTTATAAATTATACTAAACAAATAAAATGTGATCCTTTCATTTATCTGATTAAATCGCAGTAACCACATACCAGTACATCTTTTTGAAATACAATGTACAGGATAAGTTGTTCCTTAATGTTACAGACTAATGTCCTATTTTATTCCACTGATTGAGTCTTAAAATCTTTTGGTTTCAAATTCATTATAACTATGGTCCCCAGATGTACTACCAAAATCACGGATTTCAATATTATTACATTACAACAACAACAAATAAATGGAGTATGTTTTGGTGCAAGTCATCACTATCGTAATTAACATTTTCTACAAACACTATGCAAAATAAGCTAGACACACAGCTATGATTTACCGTCAACCTTTGCACCAAATAGAAAGAGCAACATGGTGACATGACAGAGGTTCTGCGTACCTCTGCGAGTCTGTCGTAGGCGTCCTGCAGTTTCCGCTGTCTGTCCAGCGCCATCAGCCACACCTGCTGCCACTTGCCCTGCAGGTGGGCGATCCTCGGGTTCCGGTTAGGTTCTGGTGCAGGACTGGTAGTTTTACTGCCCCGGCCTCTTCCTGCGAAATTACATCAATGACATTGTTAACGCATGTCTCCGTGGCCGAGCGGTTTCAGCAACTGGATCCAATTCCATAGATCTGTGGGCCTGAGTTCCATCCCAGGGTCAGCTTGGCTCGGACATGTTGTAAGTGATTGCATTAATCTTTTGGAAGGGTCCCAGCCTAAAATGGAACTACCTGGCCTGAGGAACTCTATGAAAAAAATAATTAATTGTTGTAAATACAGGTGAGTGCTGCTATCACCATAAGGCTCTTAGTATTCCCTATGTTTTGGAAGCAACGATAACTTTTCTATGCTTTTCCAATTGCACAAAGTTCTGATTTATCCCCATCTAATCTTAATAAAAATCCTACATTAAATTATTTGGAAGCTTATACAATGTAAGTGTAACACATAACTAAACACCCCTGCTAACAGGGTGCACTAGCCCACTATTGGACACTACAAAGAAAATATTCGATGACACCATTCTAACATAGGGGTTGATTGATACGCACCTCCCCTCCTGGAGGGAGGCCTGCCGTCTCGGTCCAGGAACCCGCCAGGAGAGTGGTCAACAGTGGAGATCCGTCGCTTATGACCCTTGGTGATTCGGTCATACTCCGGCTGCTTGGTGGACATCTCATTTTGAAACATCTGTGGAAGAAAACAGCGAGGCAGTTCTGTTAATCATTCATAATCAGTTCAGTTCATCCTCTAAAAGGTGACACTAGGATTTCCACAAGTTCCTGTCCAGCATGACAGAGCGATACTCATCCACCTGGAGTCCTGTGTCATCCTGTGTACATGTACGTGTAACTTCCTCCGTATCATCCGGTTGCGACAGCAGGACCTCTCCAGCCATTTCTTCATCGTATCCAGTTCTGTTGCATTTATGTCACATTAAAATTTACAATCGCACATTAACTAGTATTTTCACATCGACTTAAGTTTATTATGGATTTCTACAAACCTTATACTTTACGGATAATGTGATCTTAATACACAGTACATAATATACAACGGAAAACAGATAAGGTAAGGTTCCCACATACATTTTAAAGGAAATAAGGTTAGCTGATGTAAAGTGGAGAGTTGATGAAATTTTCCATGGAGGCCCCACATGTGTAGAAGATCTCCATGGAGGTGATTGGTACAGCCCCTACTCACCTGATGTTCCTCCATGAGTTTCTGCACATCCTCCATGTTGTCGGGGAGGGGCTCGTCGTCCAGTGTCTGCAGCGTGTGCTCCGCCCCCTCCACCCACGCAGTGAGACGGTCCAGAAGCTCCTCATTGGCCTTCAGAACCTTCAGGGCGTCTTCCAGTCGCGCCCGGTGCTGAGATGCCCAGGACGTCACCTAAGGAGTGCAGAAAAAGGAATGACACACACGTCTAACAATTTCCAATATTTCCTGTTTTAGAATATACTTCCCAATAAACATCAAACGACAATAAATGATGAGACAGGGCTGATACTGATGGCTCAGCACTTTTATCTGTTGCTGATGTCGCACTTCCATTCAGGTCAAATATGCATGTAGGCTTCACATCATTTCAACTGGAGGAGGCTCAGAGCCAGAGGACTGATCAAAGGCTTTCAGAGCTTTTTAAATTACTTAGGGTACGGCAATAGCAAAACATGCTATTTCTGTGCAATGATAATAGGCTACTTTAATCTGAACTACTAAAATCAGACCATGATGACAGGAAACCATTGTAGACACATGTAACAATCTTATCTCATCATCAAACCATAATCTTATCTCAAAATGATTATCATGTCTATAGTGAGTGAGTGAGTGAGTAGACATTCGTATTGAGCAGACACCATCTAACACTACTGACCTCCTCCCATCTGGCCATGATGATGGTGAGCCAGTGTTTGACAGTGGTGATGGCGTCAGGGTGACAGATCTTCAGGATGGCCTCTCCCATGTCCATGGCCTCCTGCAGCTTTCTTTGCTGGTCTGCCATCTCCTTTTCAAACTTCTGTAGGAGTAGAAACCAAACAGTTGTATATCTTATAATTAGTAACACCCAGGATTTTGTATTGTATTGTACTGAATGGACTAAATATTGCTGAAAGAATAGCTTGCATGAGTCCTGATAACACCAAATGGAAAAAGCAGAGATTAATCAGTTTGGTCATTTTGGCAACACCTCAGGAGCAGAGCCATAGACTACATTACGTTACGTATGAAAATACATTTTGTATTTTTCTATAGTACAAAAATATATTAAGAGTTACTGCTACAGTGTTCTGCAGGCAACATTTTGTTAAGACAGGTCTTCTTCCGTTAGTGCCCACGATCATCACTTTGATAATTGTGGCATGTACACAAGGTATCCCAATTGTAAGCACCTATTATTAACCGGAGTGAGGTGAGGAAAGTTGTGTAAAGTGCCTCTCGCAAGGGTACAAGATCCGTGAAATGGCAGGTTTCGACCCCACGACCTCTTGGGCCTGAGCCCAAAGTGCTGCTGATTATACCACAAGATCTCACATGTTTTGACTATTAAAAAATCCCTGACCTCCTGTTGGGTGAGACTCTCCATGAGCATGTCCTCATCGTCCACAGGAATCTGGGACTGGAAGCGGAGCACGTGTTCAGCCTCCGCCAGCCACTCCAGCAGACAGTGGACTGACGTGTGGAACTCTTCAGCCTGGAAAACACATCCATACAACGATTGTTCTACTTCCCAATGGCAATTGTTGTTTTCTAGTATATTTCAATTTGTGAAATGGGACAACTTCAACAGTCTCCTTTGTTTTTCTTTACTCGTGTATATCCAATATAACCAAATAATGTATGAGGAGAACCTGTAGGGGACATTCTGGCACATACATGTAGTGTGAACGCACAATGCCATACAAGACAACAGTATATGAGGGGCATATAAAGTGAGGCATATACATGTAAGTGGCATACATAAGGCTACATGTACAGTATAAAACATTGTTTCTCAGTCACAAATGCGAAGGATTGTATTCAAGGAACTCAAGGCCTAAATCCTAGCCTTACCTACATGTACGTACACTTGTACATAATATAAAGTTGAATGTTCATGTACTAAGGGCTGACATATCCTTCTTATTTTGTGAGTAATCAGTTATTTCTGACTTGTAATGTTATATCACGTTATGGTATACAGGTTGTGCAAGAAGATGCTTAATATACCGAACAATACACACCTGTTTCATAGCCTGGTCTAGCCTTTGTTGTTTGACCACGCTGAGACGGGAGGCGTTCTCCCACTTGATGTTCAAGTCCTCCAGTTGTCTCCGCAGCTCGCTGGTGTCCTCTGTCGAGCTGTTCAGGATCTCCCGTGCCTGTTTCCTCACTGTCTGTACACTGCTGGTCCGGCTGGCTAGCTCCCGTTGGAACACCTAAAGGAAGCATGCAAATACAAAATTTTACATTGCTTGTCATATATGTGTGGTAATGTTTGATACGGGTCTTAAGGACTGGATGATAACTTTGGTTATCACACCGGCTTGTACTGTTATCACACAGACTTCCATACAATAATTCGTACACACTTGGAGTGCTTTGAGTGTACCGCTGTTGATCGTTATAATAGCGACTTTTGAAACAGTTACTATATACATGTAATAGTTACGTGGCTTAAAATCACTGTACCAAAAAAGGACGGTACCACTGTACATGATGAGGGGTGATAAATCATGTATTGACCTCAGGTCTACAATTAGAGCTTTGTACCAACATAAAGAAACACCATGAATTTCCAGTCAACATTGCTGCATGCATATGATGAGTGTTTCTCTTGTGTTGGAAAAAAGCCCAATTTGTATCACATTGGATTCTACGAACACGTTTGGATGTACTGACCTTGTGGTTTCCGATGAGCGTGAGCACTGTGTCGATGTCACCATGGACAGGCAGGTCCTCTGCCAGGTTGGGCTCTGTCTTGTACAGCCAGTCCAGAAGGGCCTGTAGGGCATCAGCAAACTGTCCCGAGAACAGCAGGGCCTCTTCAAGGGTGTGTTGTCTGCGGAGAACAGATTCGGTTAATTATAGCAATAAGTCAAGATAACCATACATGTACAAGGTAGCTCCCACCCATACAGGAAACATAGCAAATACATGTATCCTATAGATGCTGTTCTTTAAATTTTATAAACATCACATATTGTAATTGAGTATATAAATCTATTCAAGAGATTGATATGCTGTGATTGATTTGTATGAGCCATTTGCATAGACCAGACCAACTGCAGGTGCACACTAGCGATTGTAAGACGGCACTTGAAAAGATGAGGAAGGAAATATCTTTGGCATTAGCCCTAGCAAAAATATTGGCTTTCAGTAATGTAACCTGTACGGTGTCCATGCAAGTTATGCCAAAGTTACTGTCACAGGCATCTGAGTATCTTCTCACCTGTCGACAGACTTTGCACAAATGAGGTCCCACTTGTCTCGGAGCTCGGTCAGCTTCTCGTCCAGCTTCTGCCCGTCCTGTGGCGTGCCCTTGTCCTTCAGGGAGCGGCCCGTCTTCATGGTGGAGTCGTACAGCGGCTGTTTCGCAGCCAGGGCGCGCTGGAACTCCTGCAAGTAGAGAGAAGTTCAGTCAGTGTTTGATGGGAAAACACTGATTTTTTCCTACCGTCATGACCATTTGTGTAAGGCTGTTGATACATGTATGCGGAGAGTTTTGTGGGGTGGGGAATGTTAAGTCAGACCCAATCTATGCTTTGTCTTGGTACTGTATAGGGGCACTAAGCAACGAAACAACTTTTTAGTAAAGTTTAGAGTAGACATCCCGGTAGTAAGATATGCCAAATACAAGTTGAAATTACTCATTGACAAGCAACTGGATATGATTTTGAATATTGTCAACAAAATCGTATCCGATTGCTTGAGTAATTACTATTTGACAAAACAACCTTTGTCATCATTTCTGTTCTCGTTTCCTCCTTCCAAATATTTGTCACCAACCTTCTCACTCTTAAAAAAAGTTTTGCCTTTAGACAGAAGACGAAATTTAAAAAAAAAAGACTGTATGGTACCTTGAACTTAAGCAGCTGTGCCTTGATCTTGTCAGGGTCGTTACCGATGGGTGCCTCAGAATCCAGGTGGTTCTCCGCCTCATCCAGCCAATCCATGAGCTTCTTCCAGGAGTCATTGAACTGTGGGAGGGGGGCAGGCATTGTAGATTAACACATGAAAGTTAGTTCCTACACCTGCAATAACACTGCTGCAATCTTTTTCGATTCTTGCACAAGTATTTTCTTCCAGTTCCCAGGGTTTCCATACCTTTGCGTGACATGCATTTTCTTTAGAAACCAAGCATGGTGTCAAATATAACAATGTCACAATGTCATGTACACATGTATCAAGTACAGGAAGAAATTATGGTTGAACATCACATTTAGTGATCAAGAAAACAAGACACACATTCTTATATTTAGTAACATGCACAAGTGCTTTTAAAAATGTTTCCTACTACATTGTAAGAGAACCCTTACCAGGGTTCTAGCTAGGATGAAATTTGAGCGTAGTGGTACAGGCGATCACGGTATGGAGCTTTTGGAAATATAAAATTGAAATGGGCCATTCTTAGGGACCTATAAAAGGAAAATTGTTGTTTGCTCAATATGTATTCTTGATGGGTAATTCTTATACTTTTGCATCGACTTGTCACTGTGTTACCATTACAAAGGACCTTGTCACAAGATCTTAACTCATACATAGAAACAAAAAATTAACAGGTAAACCTAGAAACAGGTAAGTAACATCATTTTACTAAAAGTTACTAGACAGTCAAATCAAAGTTAAGAATTAATTTCAAAAGTCTGTAATCATTTCTACATACATTTCCAAATTTGCTTAGACTTCCTCAATGTTCCTCCATTTCCATACAATGTTCAGAATACTGTATTCAATTTCATGGCAGTGGGAACAATGTTTACAATACATAAAAAAAGAATGGGTACATCACACTGCCAAAATCTTAACATGTTTATCAATGTAAGCCACTCTACCTCTCTTGTAAATCAATTCCAGAAATTTATTTAGTGAGAGAAAGAACACAGAACACACTTTACATTTTACACCTGCCCCTACATGTCATATCGTATTGCTGATTCCTCTGCAGGCACTACCACAAGATAGAAAGAAAACACGTTCCTTTGAGACACACCAAATATGGTTTAATGTATTCATCTATGAGGCGGGTCCCTCAGGGAAATTCATTCCCACGGCTTGTATGCACAATGCTCCTCCCACTGCACTGGGGCCGTGCTGGCGGCAAAACTTTTTAGAGGCTTAAGAGACTTGACTCCGCCCACTGCACTGGACAGTCTCTGGCACCAGCCTGCTGGCAGTGCAGACTCCGCCCTTTTGGGGGTGTTGTCTAGTTAGGTTTATTTGTGGGGAGGACAAACGGCGTTTGGAATTTCCAAAACAAAGACTGAACTGACAATATCTGATGATTGAATGGCAAAAACAAATGCTCATAAAGCATATCTGATGGTAACAGTGCTCCAACTTTTAAAAAATATTTCACATTATATATTGTTAGTTTAGTTTGACTTTCTACTTTGATAAAATGACCAAAAGTATCTGCTATTGTCACGAACTTTCAACAGCCTCCCAAACCCCCTCCAAGAGCACAGCACTGCCAGATCGGGGTGTGCCAAGTGTCTGAGTATTATTTTTTTTCGCCTCCATAAAAATGTTATTAATGGAGTTTAGTGGAGGCACGCAAATTACGGGGAAAAAATTGTTGAGCATGGGGAGGAAACATATTAAATTCTATAGTTGTATTTGTACCAGTTCCATGAAAAAAATTGTTATACTTGGACACTCCCTCGGCAAGTTGTAATAAGCCAGCCTAGCCCAAATATGGAATCGAAGAAAGCCGACACTCAGTCTGGGCTTGCCACTCCGCCACGTGGGAGGGCAACATGATGACCCGCCTCCGTGCGCACTGGGGGACGCGACAAGTCACGTCAGGCAGCGCCCGCATGTGATTTTGTGTTTTGCTCATTGTGATTGCCTCCGAAAACAACGTTTTTCACATTTGATCTGGCATTCATGCACAAATAAATACAGTCAAAATGCCGCTACTTTGTATTGAAAATAAGCGTCGTGGCCCCAAAATAAGTGTAGCGGTCCAAAATTTTAACGTAGCGGGCCGCTACGCAACTTTGCGCTAGCTAGAACCCTGCTTACACCACAGAGAACCCCCCATACCTGTCTGGCCCTCTTGAGTGCGTCCTCCAGGTGCCTGCTCCTCTCTCCGTAGCGGGACAGGATGCGCTCCCAGCGCCCCTGCACACTGATCAGCAGGTTCTTGATCAGGATGACGTCCTGTTTCTGGCTGAAGTACTTCAGGTGCGTGCCCATCTTGTCCAGCTGGAGCATGGTTTCACGATGGTCTGCGATGTTCTTCTCAAACGCCTGGTGGCAAATATGAAAAAGATCAACAAATTAACAAGCATCTTACATGTAGCTGTTCCAGCTGCATGTTCCCTGCCTTAATAGTTTAAAAATGTAATCTGTAAACAAAGATTTTGTACTTCAGGCAACAGATGGTTGTTGAAACGTTTACTGAATAATTGAATAAGGTTCTTTAATGAAGAAGACTTTCAATTGACCTACCAATCTGATGAAATTATTTATGGATGTAAGCTAAGATGTCCAGATAAAAACCTATCTACATACCACGTACAGCATACCTAATTTTGATATTAATATACACACAACTGTGTAACTATTGTGTTAATGAAACCTTGCAGTTTGCTTCCAGATCCAAACTATTATCATCAAGCAGTAGTTATAACAATGAAAACAGAAGAGATTTCTTCAAATGCTAATCTAACTATTCATTCCCACCTTATGGTCGTCGATTTGTTGGGACAGTGTTTCCATCACCATGCTGGCAGGTTTCAGGTTGTTCAGGGTCTTCTCTGCGTTGGTCAGCCAGGAGATGAAGCTCTGGAGGGAGTCGTGGAAGTCCTGTGCTTGTTTCAGGGCGTCTTCAAGTTTGGACTGTGAGGAACAGAAGGATGGCACGGTCATTCATGCAGGTCAACAAGTGCAATGAAGATTGATAAAAGTAAGACTTAAGTTTCAAAATACATTTTGTACTTGTGGGTTGTACGTGGGTATTTTGTCGAGAACCCAAAGGTCCTGGGCTCACATCCTGTCATGCAACTGACCCTGTGCCCTTAAGGTGTTGGCATGAGAGGGCTCAAACATTTAGGCTTAACAAACGCCAAGCCAAATATATAAACCTGAGCAGCATTTGAAATTCGGGTTATATCAAACCTTCCCAAACCTAGTGGTGATATGGAAACCTAGGATTCGGCGCAATTCGCATTCCAATAGGTACTCACTGTCACTACAGCCTGAAAAAGGCTATAATGGGACTACACGTACGTTTAGCCACTTTTTCAGTTTGAGTACGGTAAATTCATTTACACATACACACAAAATGTACTTTAATGGTTTTATTTCACAGGAGGATAAAAAGATTTTTGCAGTGTTCTACATTCAGGGTTGTAACAAGTCTGTAGTACTACTAGTAGTCATAGACTCTATAAAAAGTATAAAGGAATGTCACTAATTTGCACTGGAGAGATAAAGGCAAAAATAAAACTGCTGCAAAAGTTAACCAAGTTTTCCTGACCTTCCTCTCGGCAGCGTGGGCCAGGAGCCCCTCCCACTGCGTTGCGAGCTTGTTCAGGCCATGCTCCACGTTGCTGGCCGCGGTTTTGTCGCACTTAGCGACGAGCTCCTGACCCTCAAACAGCGCTGCGTCGATCTCCTCGGCCTTGTCATCGATCTGCTGCTGAAGCTCCTGTGGATAGAATGGTGGACTGGTGAGGTTCAAGTTCATAATGAAGAATCGCAATGATTTGACTTGACATTGTGATAACATGCCACATGATCTTGTCCTCCTCCCTTTTCAGTGAATACACACTACAAAATGCCTTTAAACCTAATTAGTAATTTTGGACTTGCTAAAGAATTATCTGCGTTTATTCTGATCACTGAAACACAATTTCCCAATGCATACATGTAGATGTGCACAATTTATATGTTTTACGCTGATCAACCCCAACCTGACCACTTTGCCAGATGTATACACTTAGTCAACTGTACATCTTAAGGAAAAAGCTTTTAACAATACGTACAATTCTGTAGTTATAGCCATGGCTATCTCAATAAAACTTCACCTTTCAGCTATTTAGAAGAAAAAAAACAGTAACCATACCATCTATATAACTGAGTATATGTAATGTCTCACATGATATTATAAGACCCTTACCATGTGCCTGTCCACTTGTTCCTTTGCTGTCTCAGGCAGACCTCCTGTAGGTTTGGTGGTGCTGAGCTTGGTCTCTGTTTCTCCTACCCAGTGCAGCAGTTCTTCCAGAACAACATGGAAACCTTGGGACTGGAATAAGCAAAACAAACGTTAACAGCTTTCTACGTCTCAAATTTCATCCAAAACAATTTAATTATTTTAGTTTCTGACAATATAATGTACATGCACATGTACATGTACATGTACATTAGACAGTCAAGACATCATTTCAGCAAATTTAAACATACACTGTACAGAAAATCTCTTATCCATTCTTATACATGCAAACCATTATGCTGAAAACATGTCATGCTCATCAAGGAAGAAAAACAAAATCCATATATAAAGGTGTTCAGATTAGCTGTTCCAACTACTGTCTGACCCCCCCCCCCCCGGGATACCACATACAAATGTGCCTACTACCTACACCTAAAAATTGTCCGGAAGATAGCATAAACTTGACAAATGTACATCTTATTCCATTTCCCTGTGCCTCACCTCATTCAGGAGGGCCTCCAGGTTAGTCTGTTTGTCGGCAGCCTTCTGTAAGACGTCGCTCCATCTTTTGTCGAGGGCTGCCAGCTTGTCTTGGATGGCCTTGGCCTCGGCCTTGTTCTCCGCCTGGATGATCCGTTTCCCAGCCTGGTGAACAGAGTCCACGCTGGACTGGTGGGCCAGGATGTCGTTCTGTAGGACCTGTTAGAAAAGTCAAGAATCAGTTATTATGACGGTTTGGCTTGGAAAAAATCGCGAGTCACTAGAACAGGCAAAGTCTTATTGATAAGTAAAAGCTACATTTGCAAAAATGTCCTTTTTTTTTCTGGACCTATTGAAGGATGTCCTTTTTTAGGTTGTATAATGTATTTTTTGGTCTTTTTTTGGGAGGACTTGCAAATACATTGTCTAATTAATTGTTCTGAAAATGTCTCTTGGATGTCTCAAGAAAAACTGCTAACATCTTCATAAATACTTTCTTCTAAACAATTGAAGGGGCCAAACCATATGTAAAGAAAAGATGTATACAGAATGTCTATTGCTAGTCTCAAATGTAGATTGTAGAGAATTTCTTCATGTCCTTCAGTGCTGGACTTTGTTCAGAAATGTCTAATTTCTGTTTAACAATTATCATCATCATCATCATCATATCGTTCCGTTAACAATCATAAGACATGCTCAGCTCTCTCAGTGATACACAAGTCATGTCTTCAATTCAAAGGCAGGACATAAAAAAAAACACGTTAACTTATCTTACCTTATGTTTAGCCAGTTCAATCTCGATGAGTTTGGTGTCCCCAGCCACAGGTTTCTCCTCGTCCAGTGAGGCCTCAGTGTGCTTCAGCCATGTGAGCAGCTCGTCTATCGCAGCTGTAAACTGTCCCATCTTCAGCAGTGCAGCCTCCAGCTTGTGCTGTGGACAACGATAGAAGATTAGCGTATCACATTTCAACCCAAAGCTGCATCTGATCATGACTGCACAGTTGTTACACAATGTGAGCAAAATACACAAATGAAGAGACTCTTTTTACACAACTGTTTTGTTGATGTCTGTCAACTTCCTCAGGCCGATTCTGACCAAGAAAGGTCCTTGTTCTGACTGGTTCATATTGCATTGCAACTATAGGTGTTGATACATACAGATGCAGTGTCAAATGTTAAATGCAAAATGTTGTATTAAGATTTTGGTAGCCTACATGTAACTTTTTACTTGGCACAAATCTGCTAATCTGCGAGTTAATACTTAAGTTGCCACTTTCATTTTCAGATGTACGCAGCACTGCATACATGTACACTTACATGTATTAAGTCTACATCATTCTCTGAAAATTTGGTGGTCATATGATAAGTCATTTAAGAGTTACAGCCTGGAGTTAGAAGGGCAGGCCTCAAAAGCCCCTGAATAGAACTTAAGCAAATATTATTTAAAAAGGAATTTTCCAGTGACAACCCTGACAACCATTTACCTGTCTGTCCACGATGCTCCTCTGCAGGCCCTCCCAGCGCTTGTTCATGTCGTGGAGCGGCTCCTGGATGCTGAGGCGAGCCTCGTCGGACGAGACTTTCTTCATCAGCTGTTCGCCCTGGTTGTTCATGGCCTCTACAGCCACCTGGCGTGGGTCAACCTCTGTCTTGAACTCCTGCAGGGTGAACAGTTGGTGATTTACACGCTTCGTACAGTTTAGTTTCGGGACTTCTCAAAACCTCATATAGAATAAATTCTTCTTCACCCAGCCAATCTTTAGGAAGACAGCAAACTTAAGTAACAGGTGAATAGAGTTGGACAAAAATGGCAGACATCTCAAGTAGCAGCCACCGTGGTAATTGTACATATTTCAAGACATTCTTGCAAAACAGTTCTTGTTCTCGTTCCCTCAAGTTGCATTCATACTTTGTGAATATTGCAGCGCAGACATAAGAAGATCCAACTTATAATGTAGAAAAAATTAGCAAAAACTTTGATCGTGCAGTAACTACAATACATAACTTTTAACTTCAGGAGCTTTTAGTAATAATATATATTTTCATCTTAATCACCAAAATATCTTCAATGTACATGTACAAGTAAACTCAAAGTCTTTTGAACAGAGCTGCTATGTTAACAGATTGGTGTTCCCACCTTGAGGTTGTCAATCTGCTTCTTGATGGTGGATGGGTCGGCACCGATGGGAGGGAAGGTGGCCAGCCTGGCCTCTGCCGTCCCCAGCCACACCAGCAGTGCCTGTCAGAAAATGATAACAGGCATTGAAAGAAAAACCTAAGCCTGCCCCAAAACTTAAGTATAAAACAACTGTGAAAATCAGAGTTATTTTTTCTATTTGCTTTTTTTTTTATTTACACAATGCCACAATACACAGTTCAGACAGAAGGTAGAGGTAGTCTTTTTACCTCCCCGACCGAAGTCAGGTACCCATTTTACACCTGGTTGGAGTGAGGATGGTCGTGTTAAGTGCCTTTCTAAGGGCACCATGTCGGGAGCATGGGAAGTATTGAACTCGGCACCTCTAGGCTCCGAGTCCAACACTCAAACATTTTACATTGTATGCCACACACGACGCCACTAAGATGGAGTTGATGATGATCAGTATCTTGACTATGAATGTTGACAACCACACACCTGCAAGCATCCTGGTACTGTAGGGCGACCCTCATGGCCTCCTCCAGTACCTCTTCCCTCTCTTCCCATGATGCATTGAGGGTATCCCAGGTGGCATTGAGGTCTTCGACGTTCTTGCTGACGACAGGTTTGTCAGGCTCGCCACACAGGGAGGTGAGATCCTCACCCAGCTGGCGAACTGTCTCGATATCATCCTGGGTGCTCTCCATCTCTTCTTTGATAGCCTATGGAAGGAGAGAAACATAGATGGTTTTACTGACATGTATTGTAAATAGTACACGATGTGCAATGAGGTATTTTGTCCTGTATCAGGCGGAAGTACAAGTACACTTTCTCTCATTTTCTGTGTCCTCCAAATATCTAACTTTGATCTCTATATCTATACAGCCAGGAATGTCTGGAATTGTGCATGGACATTATTGTAAATAGTACACAATGTGCTATGAGGTACTTTGTCCTGTATCAGGTAGAAGTACAAGTACACTTTCTCTCATTTTCTGTGTCCTCCAAATATCTAACTTAAATCTCTATATCTATACAGCCAGGAATGTCTGGAATTGTGCAAGGACATTATTAAACAGTGGGTACAAAATAGTGGATAAATTACATGTATATTTGCATTGAAACAAAAAAGGCTAGAGCGATCATCTTGACAATTCTTTTGAGGACCATCGTAGCATAAAAATTTAAATATGGTCTTATTACATTACTACAGGTAGCTTCATATGGTACATGTATACATGTATGAATGCCCACCTGTAAGACTTCTTGTTGCTCCCTGACGATGTCTGGCTGTATGGCGGGTTCTTCCAGTTCCTTGATGGAGTCTTGCGTCTCCTTTAAGACGTTCAGCACATTTCCTAGCTCCTCCCAGAACCTGTATACATTGAAGAAACAACATGCGGCTTGGTGTGGTGATTAAACCCAACTTCCTCAATAGATGGGTACATATTGTGGTCATATGGTCATAACTACAGTGTACAGTGTACCGGTATAAATTTAAATTGTTTTTTCTTGTTGGACCAGTCCAGAAAAAACAGACCTGAAAAAAAGTCAGTGGACTTGGGTTTGAACCGATTAGAAAATGAACAGCAGGCATTAGTGTTGTTTTCATGAAGATTTTAAAATGCCAGTAGAATCAGATGTACATGTATTTCATGAAACTGATTCCTTTGTAGTGAAATGGACCTTTGTTTCGAATTTTGCCCATTCAAAAGTTTTCGCAGTCAGATACTCCATGAAACAGATTCCTTTGTAGTGAAATGGACCTTTGTTTCGCATATTGCCAATTCAAAAGAGGCCTACGATAGCTGTATTGAACAGATTGACATTGCAATCACACTACTGTAGCTCGTACCTTTCTGCAGTGTCATGTGTCTCCAGCATGGCCTGGTCCCTTTCCTCAGAACGTGACACGATGTCTTCCCACAGGAAGTTCATCTGGTCGAGCTTGTCCTGGATGGCTGTGTGCAAAAATAGGGGAAACTTGCTGGTAAATGTCTGAATCAACAGATTATCACAAGAAACAAAAAGGCTATTTTCACAGAAGTCGTGATATTGCTTGTGACTTAAATTTAGTTAAAAGGAAATAATGAACTCAAAGGTGCAATATCATTTAACGTCTCGTGTCAGTCTGTCAATGTCCTCTGCATGTTCGGTCAGTGACGACCCACATAACCTGGACATAACGTAACTTTCTTTTATCTCTGAATAAAGAATGATTCTACTACTGGGAACTTTTAATTTACATTTATGCAAATTAGGACAAAGTTATTTCTATCCCAGCAGTGTCAGCATGCATTGCCATGTCTTGATAGGTAGAAATGGGCGTGCACCTTTGGCTGACGGATCTTTGTCCACCCCAGCTGACTTGCCGATGAGGTCATCACCCTTGCCCCGCAGGGTCTCGATCGCTGGCAGGTGCTTCTCCAGCTCACTGCGCAGGGCCTGGGTAAGGTGACAAAAACATGGAGTCAGGTCCATCACCTTCAATGGCTTCTTCATTCCTTAGTTTTTAATATTTACTAATCTGTAGTAATGGTGTTTGATCAAAGACAGACACAAAGGTATGCCTCTTATATAATTATAGGATTCCAACACACAAACACTCTCTGAAAGAGTATGCTTCAATTTGAAAGAAATGTCACAGAAAAATATAAGACATTTGGCCTAGTCCACTGTATTGTTGGCAGTTATCAAAGGAAAATTTCACCATCATCTTTTCGTAGCGTCGACCTACCTCGTTCTCGGAGATTTGTTCCTTGATCTTGTCAGTCTCCGCGGAGATCGGGGTCGGCATGCGCAGCTTGTCTGCAACCTTCTCCAGCTTTTCCAGGGTGTGATCCATCTTCTCATGGAACTGTGTTGTGGGAGGGGGGCAGGGGTTAGCAATAGTTGTGGGAGGGGGGCAGGGGTTAGCAATAGTTGTGGGAGGGGGCAGGGGTTAGCAATACGACAACCTGGGTGTTGTGCATGGAAGTTCTTGATGTGTATGTGTAGATGTATAATAGAATTATGGCAATATTCAGTCAAACCTGTAAGTGCTGCAAAAAACTAGATGTGGTCTGGGTGTGGTCCATGGAATTGACACTGGAGTGGGGGATCTTGTGTATAAGAAAGTAAAGCATGTATTTCCTATAATCAAACCATGTACATGAGTACTGTTAACATTGTCTATATTAATAATTCTTCTCTAACATTACCTAATTGGGAGAGTGATAAAAGATGGCTCACTGCAGGACTAACATCTAAAACAGGTCTAGAAATATGCCTGAACTGTTTAGTGAGAAGTATACAGTATTTACAATCATGTATATACATGTATGTTGGAAGGAAGAGGTTATTCATGTATGCACACACAGATATGACAAGCAGATAGTGAAAGGGCCTGTGCTGGAGACGTGACGTTGTGATGTTGGGATTATACATCAAAGACTACAGTCTACCTTTCTGGTCTGTTAGTGTAGAGACAGCAAGAAGAGACAGGACAGGAGAGACACGGAAGATTAGTCAGGCATCAAACACAATCAGAGAGAGGAGCTCCAAACTAATTCTGATTTCCAAGGTCTCCTCATTAGGAGGTATTCTATGTTTCAGAAATGCTTGACTTTATGATTATGAATATATCAAAATGTGCTTAGTTTTGAGCTCCAAAGAAATACGGACACAATCAGAATACACAGTAAAGGAGAAAAACGTACAAGTAAAACATGTAGATAGCAAAGGTGGAATAAAAATAACATTTATACAAAAAAAAAAGACAGACAAGACAAACATAGTCATGTAAATGTGTACATAATATGCAGTAACTAACTGTACATTGAAACTATATGATATATCTTTTATACTTGCAGTACAAAAGCTACATGTAAGTCTTCCAAAGCAAACTGTGGGATGGTCTGATATATCGAAATGTTGCAAGTTTATCAATTACAAAATTGAAGAGTTGTAAATGTCCTAAAAGTACTAAATTTCAACCATCCTTAATATCTAAAAAAAAAGGTTTATTAAATGCATTTTCCTGGCAGATTATTGCAGAGGGTTCAGCAAAAGACAGCTTAATGTTGTAGTGTGCCCTAAAATCATTCACCAGGCCATGAAGAGGTAATTGGTCTCGAGGGAAATGTAGTGGGCACTCTTCGCAGCACAGAGAGTAATTTGGACTGAAAACAAATTCTGTACATGTACCAGTCTTCATAAAGGATGTTTATAAGCCAGCCAAATATAGAGGTAAGACTTGGTGATGAGATTTTGGAGACATAACACCATTAAAACCAGTATTGACATCAATCCTAGCAGTCTACCATGGGCTTTAACATGTCCCACTGACAAGTTCATACCACAGAAACAAATGTAACTATAAAGTACACTTACATGAGAGGTAAAGACCACCAGATCCTTTCTAACATTTCTGCTAATTACAAACATCATTTTGGTAGGAGGATGAAACCAACGAGTGGCGTTAGTCCTAGAGAAATTCCCGGAAATGTACCTGACTTATCCGCCCAGGGACGGCAGCGAATCTTATTACTTTGGATATATCAAATTTACATTGATTTTTCCGAGAAACAGATTGCAGAACGATTCGAGTAGGCAATTTTGCATTGACAGTGCACACCTTCTTCTTAATAGAATAACCTCTTACATGAATGTCATGCAGATACCAAGAGGTGAAAAGTGTGAAGTTCAAAATCATCTGGTGCTTTCAGTGCACTTTTTAACAAAGGTCTGCATGTGGGTCTCAATAAGGCTTTATTCTGGACTCAGCAGGACCCCCTATGTATTACTGTAAAATCAAGGAAGGCAATTGCACAAAATTTGGTAGCGACACTACAAATCATACAAGTAAGACGGCTTTCTGAATTATGGGACATCAAAATGTAGGCTGCCCATGTCTTATGGAAAAGAGCATGCAGACCCTTTAAAATTTAACTACCAGTCATGTATATAGCAAAATAAATGAATTTTGACTGCCTTCTTCAAGACTGGTTCTTATTGAAATATAGTCTTGAGCACTAAATGTTTGTCAAACACACTGGGAAATTTCAGTGTGTGCTGACTGCTGCCTTAACCCCTGCGTCCGGGACCCCAGCAGCAGTATAATCAAACAACGGACAGTGTGTGAGTGAGTGATATGATGATAATACCCTACAAAAGTATAGATCAACTTCTAATGCCTGGCTTATGGATTTGAGATCATCTAAACTGCTCGATTTTCTTCCAAAAATAATTTCATCAAGTTGGTAGAATTCTTTGAATTCTCCAGGACCTATATCCTGCACAACTTTCCTTTCAATGATTGGTTTTGAGAGCTCTCCTTCAACCAGCATAAGGCTGAAGCATTTGGACACTTCTAATGTTACAGGACATGTCTCTTCACCCAACCTGCACCACACTCCTACTCAGGTGGGTAGTTGATGACCTCACCTGTGTTGCCTGAGACAGCGCATCGTCCAGCCAGATGCTCCTCCGCTGTACCGCTTCCTTAACAGCCGTGTACCGCTCGCTGTCGCTGCGTAGTTTGGCGTTGACGGCCTCGGCACCCTCCCCTGGGCTGAGCTCGGCCAGCAGTGGACCAGTCTTGTTCAGCTTGTCAATGTGAGGCTTGTGCTCTGCTAGGGCTTCTCTTCTCGCCTGGACAAATAAGTATAAGATATAACGTCAATCAGAGATAAAGTTGTCATATCTTCTTTTCTATTTCTTCACAAATATTGATTAAGATTAGTACAGTAACTGATCACTATAAATACAATTTTGATACTGTAAATACTGTCTTGATACTACATCTCTAGATACTTGTACTAGTAACCTTACTTCAGAATGGAGCATACATGTAGTTGTGGGGTATCTATATTTTGTAACAAGACAGGGCTGGAGACTACACAAGAAGGAATGGCCAGATTATAAATATCCTTCATATTACTAGTTGGTCAATTTTGTATGTTCTTAAGTTTACACACAACTGTACGAACAAGCCTTAAGGTTTAAGGTTTAAGGGTAATTGATATTAGGGCAATATCAACTTTTACAACAACAAAATGTGTCAGTCAAAAGAGACAACTTTGACTTTGTCAAATCATCCTTGAGCATTTCCTAGTCAGCAACAAGATAGCACCTGCTTTCTATCACACAGTGTCATATCAGACAGGAAACACACAGGACAAGTGGTTTCACCCCCTCCAGAGTGGCTAAAACCCTAAGGACTGCCATGTGTAGACAGAGGACTGGAATAAATCAGTGTGAAGAATGGCACCCCACAACACTTATGATGATAGAGGTCTGGGAAAGGTCGATGACAGACATAACCATCATCTACAACGATCTGTGCCATCATTTGTATCTTGTAGCTTCAGTGAATGATACAACATTTTTATCATGAACTTCTCCAATTGCTCCATCACAAACAACACTGAGCCAGAGAGTGTACATGTGGCCTTTTACCATTTGTATCAACCTCCCAAGAGGTCAAATGGCTCTCCCCTAAAAGGCAGCGGAAGAAGCAAGGTCCCTTTCTATCTATATATCAAACTGGAAACTGGCTACAACTTGTGCCCTCTGTTACAGTAAACTATTGAATGGTGCTGTATGTCTGAATACTGTACAATAACTGATGCATGGACTGTTACTATACTGGGATAGTATTATGATTTTACAACTACATTTTGTACATGTAGTGTCGTTCTAACTTAGATTATCCTTTTCCCACATTAAGGATACTTTTCCATTGCTATATGGTGCTATCACAGTTATATGTTTCCTGACAACAGAGTCACACTTGTGCTGTCATGCAGGGGACCTGATTTTCTCAGTACAAGTCAAACAGGTGCTGCCCCAGCCTACCACATCTCTGCCCTGGTTAACTAAATTTGTATGATCCTCCCAGCAATGAAATTTTAGACACCAACTTTTGCCACAGGAATGATCTACGGTTACAGTTAAAGTAAAACATCTAAAAGTTTTTGTGCCTAAAATAGTAATATTAGTATTACTAGGTTCTGTCATTCATATCCTTTTTCACCTATGGTGTAACCAAAGGCTTTTTCAATACAACACATGATTATGTACTGTGATATACATGTACATAACATGTATGTACAAGACATTTATGCATTGAACATACATGCACATTTACATTTTTTAAGATCCTTAGACAACAGCATGTACATATGTTGTACCATCATGAATATCCAAAATGAATTTTAAAGATTGTAATTTTGTTACTATTCATAATTCTATACGTTAACCTCTTGTACAAATGTGACCTGATCCATTTATTTGATTGGTACTTGGACAACAATAGCAGCCAAAATGGTGGTACTATTAACATGTCCGACATAGTACTCCAAATCTCGTTCTATTGCCTGGGGCAAATCTCACAGTAATGCAACATGCTGAAATGTGGTCCCTACAATTGTAACATGTTACAAAGTTTTGCAGATCCCACAACTTTCATTTCAAAATAATTATGAGAAAACAGACATACAAAATTAATATATCTATCATTCAATATGCTTAGGTTGGTTGATTTTATATTCTATAAACATACCCAACAGTATTTTAGACTATCAATGCCTAATTCAAAATTCACAATAAAACTAGAGTTCGGCGACCTCATACCTCCATGAAAATTTAGAGCTTTTGTAAATTTCATGCAAATGACTAAGACATTAACATAATTTATGCATGGTGTTGTTCATCATTGACAAACGTCCCATTATTAATCATAAAACGGTTTTGCAAATTTTACATAAATTATGCAAATAAGTTCCTCATTACCATAGTTGGTATCTGCTTATATTCCACCTATCATAATTAACATGTGTTACATTTATTGAAGTCCAGTTATTGAAAACAATGGAATTATACAATTTCCTCATTAAATATGCAAATTAAGTCCTCATTTGCATAACATGTATATCATTATGAACATCTTTGCCTAAGGTACCCGCATGCCTAATATGATGCCAATCCGTCAATCCTTTCTGCAGTTATCCTTTTTGGAATGTCTTGACAAAAATGCCCCTGCAGTTCCTAAATTAAATGTTAGGGGGCTGAAATTTGCTCCACTTTGTCATGACACTGAAAGCTATCTACCACCCAAATTTCAAGACCATATCACGTCCAAGACAAGAGATACATAGAAAAAAACTACTATGATTGAATGTTGTCATTAATCATGCAAATTTGCTCCTATTTTGCATAATTAGTATTTCATCTTGTACAACATTGTCCAAGGTACCTACATACCAAAAATCATGAAAATCCATTGTTCCCTTCTTGAGTTATCCTCGTCAGAAGTTTTTGACAAAAATGCCCCTGCTATCCCAAAACTAGACGCTAGGGGGCCCAAACTTATGTCACTTCTTCCTGAGCACAAGAGCTATCTAATACTAAAAAATCGTGACCATAGCATGTTCAGAACACCAAGATAGCAAAACCGGAAGTTGCGCTGCAGTACCAAGGGGAGCCACTAGGGGGCCCAAAATCTAATCATTTCCAGCTTTCATCACTCCCTACAAACACTAAGTATCAAACCAATCCACCCAGCCGTTCTTGAGTTATCTTGTTTACACACAGACAGACACACAGACAAACGCGGGGTAAAATATAACCTCCATGACATTTCATGGAGGTAACAAAGCCATCTCAAAAGGCTTTCCATATGTTGCTGATTAGCTTTTGCCTACACTTGTAAAGGATTATGGTCATCAATCAGCCTATGACAGAGAGTAAACAGGCATAAAGGACATGGAAAGGTCATTTTTCATATTCTTCATATTTCACATTTCACAATAAAGCTACAAAGTTATGCCTCAGTTCCCTGAATTTGTCAAAACGAAACACTCACAAAAAAGTGAAAGAAAAAATTGAAAAGGTCTGGCAATAGGCACCATTGTAGGTGATTGTAATAATTGTGGTAAAATATTTGAGATGTGTATCTAATCCGGTTCTTGAAAGGGTATCATCAATGCTGAAATATTTTCAAGTCTAGTTGATCATTCAAGAAGCCTTGTCAGTCTTTAGGGCAGTGGGGCACATAATGTACAGTCATGTATCTCCCTAGTGCGTAACATTATAATATATCTAGGATGTCCCCTAAATGACCTTTGCCTGTATTGGTATTTATAATTACAGTCAGGGATACCAGAGATAATTCCCATACACATGTACATCTCAGGGTCAGGGAGAATGTATCATGGTGACCAAAAATTAGAATATGTAAGACTTCCATAGAATTCATATCGCTTGCTCACAGAAATACATTTAATGACTGTATATCTGATTTGCCAGCAAACAACGACTATCCTGAGCATTCTATTTCGCACAAAATAAAACCTCTAGATCTATCCCATGAAGCAGATTTATCTTGTCTTCCCTGTTGTAAATTGTCATAAAGAACAATTTGTTCTCCCTTTTCAGTTGCTGTCCTGGGACACTGAAGGTTAAAGTTCAAGGTTCACTGCCCTAGTGACCCAGGTGAGGTGTTGTCACATTCTACATGCTTAATGTCTTGGAAACCATCAACAAAGTAAGAAACTGGAGCCCTCCCCCACAATCATATTACATCCATAAATCAAATAAAACTCAGCATTAAAATGCCTTGAATCATGATCAGACAGCTATATTTTATCACAGATATTCTTGATATGATAAGAATGCAAGTTAAGCACTTCGGGAAAGACTGGAGACAAGGAAAAATCCAAAACATATTATTATCTGAATGTCCCTGGCTTGCGTGACCGGTGTTTTCTCAAAATATGATCACATTCTTCCTTATTAGAGATTTTATCATTCTGGAATTTCATTAAGAAGTTGTGGAAAGAATTTCCAAACAGGGTGGAATATTTCACCTATTGTATCACCTCATGTATAATGCAAGAAATATGTGGGGTGCATATTTGGATCACAACATTCCTTTTTTTGCATATATGCAATGCCAAGCAAAATACTTCAACTTCAAGCAAATTGTTAGTCTGTGTTGGCAAAAATCACTACATTTAAGACTGTGGCCTCAACTTACATGTACATGTATGAAGGACAGGAATGATTAAGACTCATAAATGTAGAGAGAAAAGAAGTAGGAAGAAGATGTTTGAACCAACAAATGTCAACGACTTCAAAAGTAAAATTTTACAATAACTTCGAAGTAAAAGACTTTTCATAACAACATCACCTTGGACAAATATAGACATGTTTACAAAACATGTGCAAGATTGCAAAACAACATTTGAATATCAGAGCAAACTACATGTGCTGTGTAAAAGCAGGCTCTTACATACGGTTTTCATCTTCATCAAAAGAACCCATGGAAATGATATTTGATACATCATATTTAGCCTGTATTACTTTGTTGATTGGAATCCAGGCAGTTGAAAATCAGAGTTACATATAATCTAGTCCTGGGGACAGTGCCAAATAACATTGCTCCATCACTGTCATCCAATGTCTAAACTTTCCAGTTGGAACTTTGACAATGATGAGTGTTTTGGGGGGCTAAAAATCAATGATGAGAAAACAAGATGACAAAGAACCTCTTAGTCAACGACAGGATGGCAACTGACATTGTAGTCAGTCCCCTTGACCGACTGTACCATGTGAAAATGTTCTTCACTGACAAACATACACAAACATGAAGATACCATGCATGCAGTGAGAGTAATTCACAAAACTTAAGAAGGTATTTTTCAGAGAGCCTGTGTGAAGACAAGGCTGACAGATTCTCACACATCCGTGTGTATACAGACAACAAGTCATTGCCTGCTAATGACATGTAACCCCTCCTCACTTGCCATGCACCAAAACACATGTATGACACTTTCCATCCCCTACATTGCCAGAATACTTTGTAATCGCTGACAGAACGCACCATGGCTGGCAATGCTGTCACCAAGGACTAGAGTCAGGCCATATATAGCAGATGATCTCAGAGGTTAGCAAAACGGACGAGACAACAGGAACAGGCTGCATCACGTCTGAAAACTGTTTCCCTCGCTGAGCGATGCTAAGTGGATTTCGGCGCTAAAGTGTCACTTAGCGGGCACACAGAAAACGTCAAATACAAACATTCATCTGCCCTGGTTCATGATAACATAGCATGGTAGCCTTGAACGCATCTGGGTCTACATTACATGTACATAAAGCCTTTATCTTTAATCAATAGAATTTCAATTTCTTAAAAGCCGATTACATGTTTAACGATAGCAGTTAACAAGACAGGGACATGAAATTGTATAATCTTATGTGAGGTAATATCATTAATCAGAAAATTCTAGTGGTGGTCTACATCTGCACACTACACCATCGAATGCAGCCTACCAATTATGTTAAATGCCAAAAAACTGTACAATTATACATATATAGACTTGACCTTGAAATATACCCAAAGCACAACAAAGAGGAAACTACTGCAGGATATTGAAAGTAATAATATGAAATGCTGATCTAATTAATAATGATACAACAAATAATGAACCACGTAATAAATTAATTGGGCTGAAGAGCTTTTGAGAACTTGATTTTGACCTTGACAAAGTCAACCTTGTGTTTGTGCTGTGAAAGAGGGATGGCATTTTCATCTGTATGGATGAAACAGCATGCAGAAAACAGAGCCGTATGCCTCACATGTAATGGTGAGAAATAACATCCAATGTGAAGTCAGACCATGGATCACAGGAAGGGTCAATGAAGCATGGACAAATATTGTCCACATAAGGGGGTGGGGGGTGGTCACAAATAATGAATCAAATCATGAGCAAGCAGAACACAGACAAGGAGGAGGGGCAAACTCCACAGCACTGTCTCTTTGTGTTAATTCTAAAATGTGCCGTATGATATTGACTGTACGTCTAGCTCATATTATCAAAACTTAACAGTTGTAATAACATGTTTGTAGTGTGGGATGAAAGATGATAAATAATACAAAATTATACAGAAACTGAGGAGAAACTGAGAGAAAAAGAGCCTACGTCTTTGGTGATTTCCTCCTCTATTTGTTTCGCCAGGTTGTGGTCGCGGAAGTTCTGATACAGCTCTGCTTTCTTTAAGTCCTCATCTTCCAATTTTGTGATGACGTTTCCGACTGTCGACTCCCATGCACGGGTCGGACTGGTCGGATTGCTACTGTTGCTTAGCGAGCGTTCGCGGTGCAGTTGATCGTGATTGTTTGTCATTCCGTCGGGTATTCCTTCATTGAATTTATCTGGAAAGACTGGTCCATTTTCCTTAATGAGTTGGTGGGGCTCATAACCAGAGTCACTGTCAATCCCATTTGACATAGTTTCAGCACTTGTTACTTTTTGGGACTTTTTCTTGTCACCATCAAGCAAAAATGCAACATTAATGTCCTTAGCTGCAAAATCACTAGTACCATCTTTTGAATATCTTGAAGTTCCTATTTTATGAGGTGCTTTGCATTCTTCAGGATGATCTTCAGATAATGAGCTGTGCTTTATGTCTTGAGCCTTGCCAGCTGTATAACCATTGAGTTTGCTGACATGGTCTAAACTCACATTTGACTCTATGTCCATTGTTTCAGGAACACCTGTGACATATGGTTGTTCCTTTGTTGTTGCCCTATACCCATTACTTTTTCCTGTGCCATTCTCTTCAGGCTCTAAACTTTTGTCACCGATTTCTTCCTTTATAGGAGAAAGCTTGCCAATGTCCTTGGGCTCAGGAAACAACATTGGAGCTGTGGGGTCTAATTTTGAGTTGCCTGCACCTGCTTCTGGAAGTTTTTGTTTCGGTGTAACAAACTTGTAACTGTCCACTGCAACAGCACTGTCTTGTGATTCTGTCTTCTTTGCTACTTTTTCATCACTCACAGGTGTTAAACTCGCTTTTGACTCTGCAACTTCAGTCCTGGCTTTAGGCTCTATGGAGTCAGCAGCTTTCTGAGGCATACTTGTTTTCACAGCTGGAACATCTTCCTTTTGCGCAGGGCTATCTTTTGTAGGTGCTTTGCTTTCCTTCTGTTTTTCCTGTGCCAAGGAAACATCAATGCTATCTAAATCTGCCATTACTTCTGCCACACTGTCTCTCTGTTGTGAAGGTTTCCCCACTTCTGTACCATCCTCCACCACAGACTTGTCCTCTTTATTAGATTTCTTCTCAGACTCCTTTATCGATTGTGGAGAATCCTTTGATCCGTATCTACCAGGGGTCGACTTAGTATACTCTTTCTGCCTTGAGGAAAGGTCTGCTCCTTCATCTGGAACTTTTTCCTTCCTCTCAACCTTCTCTTGGGAAATTGTATCTTTTGATTTCTTTAAATCGTTGGAAGGAACAGAATTAGATTTGTCAGATTTCTTCTTCAGGTCTAATGGTTTTGAGGACTGCGTCCCAGGAGAGGATACGGACCCTGTTATCTTCTCATCTTGGTTGTCCTTATCATCACCATGTGGTAATGATGATGTGGTTTTCTTTGCTGTGGAGGAAGGACTTTTAGATTTCTTAGTAGGGGACTTTGGCACATCTTTACTTCCTCTTCTCTTGTTATCTTCCTCTTTCTTTATAATATCATCCAGAAGGCTACTTTCCACAATCTGACGATCCAGAACAGGACCTTTGTATTTCTCAGGCTTTGAGTTGGTGTCTTTCTTTTTGTCTGGAACGACATCTTCCTCTTTAGAGTTTCTGGACGAGTTTTTGGATGATGGTAGCGAGGAAATCTCTCCTGTCCATCTGCCAACATCACCATTACTAGTAATAGGTGGTGGAGAACTGATCTTCTTTGAAGCTTTCTTACCTTTTGGTGATGGTACAGAATCACCCAGTAGTTTTTCCGTGTCCCCTGGACTTACATTCGGTCGTGTCGACCGCTGTGGCGGATCAAACGTGTTCCGTAATCCTTTCTTCCCCTTCGGCCCTTTCGGCCTGTCCCCAAATCCTCTCTGAACAATCCCGTCGCTATTCTCGCTCACGATCAACATGTGCTTGATACTCGGCGACTCCACCGCGTCGAGTTCCGGAACTCCCGCCGGCTCGTACGGTGGGTCGTCGTTGTCGTCATCTTGTCCCTTCTTCTTCTTCTTCCGCATGCAGCTCAACTTCTTCCCCATGTTGCAGTAGGCTCACTCCAGAAATGGTCCAAGTCAGCGGCGAGCTAAGCCGGCAGCAGTATGCACTCTATGTGTGACTGGCTGAACTGTGACACTGTTGCCAAATCCACAGGAAGGCCTGCTTCCCTTCTGGTGCTGTGTTCCCAAGAGTACTTACAGATTCAGTCCCGCTGTATCTGATCTACAGATAGGTCTCTACTCAATATGTCTTGAATAGAACACTGATTATCATGATAAACAGGCATGCAAGGAGGGGATAGTCTGAATGGTGAGGCACACCAGCAGTAACGTCCCTGTCCCTCTGCCTGTCAGCCATGTATGGTATGGGGCTGAGGTAATTAGAGATGGGCAGGTCCACTCAAGCAGGAGGGAGGGGCAGGTCGACACACATGCCAGAAAACCAGCCAAGCAAGGAGAGAGTTTTCTCCAGGACTATTATCGTCTGGTAAATATGGTTGCAATCAGTATAATTAACTTGAAAACTAAAATTAGCTGTTTAGGTACATTAGGAAGACTATGCTTTGATCCCTTTAAGTACAGAGTCAGAGGAATGGACCAGTCTATAAGCTGCCCTTAAATATCAATCATCTTATTACAAAGGCTATATTGTACATGAGTCATGCGATGATTAAATATCCCATAAAATCTGGCTAAACAACAAAGGCCAAATTCAAACTCTACCCACAAAACCCTTATTTATATTCTTTGTGCAGAAATGAACTTACATGTAGTCTACAATTACGTCAAGTTAGAGTATTACAGAGTAATAAAAAACCTATCATTTGTTATCTATTCCACAGTGGGAGATTTCTCTTTGTCTGTGACATTTCCATATTGTACCCTAATTGGAAATGAAACGCTTGTTTTGTCAGCTGGTATATCTAACCACAGTTCTACGCCACGGCTAACTGCACCTGCTACTGTTGTCCCTCCCCTGACACTGTTTACAATTGGTATGGTCCCAACTGGGTCCTTTTAGCCATGGCCTAAGGCACTAAGGCACTGCGAACTTTAAAGGACTTCTGGTCATGGGATAGACTTTGTCATGCTCTCTGATGTCAACTCTTACAAGCTGTGTTTATTTTTGGATGAGGTCACAATGTTTGCAGACTTGCCATACACTTGTTTACAAAAGCAAAGTCTGTTGTATAAAAGTAGAGCTCGACATGGTTAGGGAAACGGCTTGAGGCTGAACGTGTGACCGGTTGTGGAGTGGAACAGACAAAGGGAGACGGCGAGGTAGCCTGAGGGGGAAGTCGAACCGCTTTAGTATTCAGGACAGACTGCACACCAGGGTGTAATGTGATTCGGTAACATTAGAGGGCCTCGCTGACATCACCAAGACTGGCTGGGGTCCAGATCTCAGACTTCATGAGATAACAGGTTGCTCAAATTTCATTTGGAAGACTTAACGCTGCTCTGCAAATGTGTCTACCCTACATGATACTTCTTGTACGGAATGCTACAGGGACAGGATGGAATATCAGCTGTTTTTTTCTTGAATCTTAAGTATAACACATGGTACTGAATGTAACCATGCTTTTCTGTGAAACTCTTTATCAATTATCATGATTATCTGATGCACTATGTTGCAACAAAATATGGTAGGAAATATATTTTGTACAGAAATACACCTCCTACAAGGTTACCATGTTATGATGCATGTACTTCATGGTTATATTCTTGCTATAGAAACATGGAATTTACCATAAAAGACCATACATAAAATGCAAAACAATAAAACAGGGGGTTAGCTTTGTAGGAAGAAAAAAGGGAGATAAAATACTACTGAACTAGAAAAGAAATGTCTGTCATCTATCCTCCAGCCATTTCTGACATCAGCATATTTATGAATAATATTACAGCCCATCAATCATCTACTTAATAAGCTTCAAATTTGACCTATATCACCATCAAGGGACATCCTAATTCCGTTAGTGTACAATTTGTAAAAATCAGGATGGATGATTTCAACTTGATTGTTTTATAAGAACTCAGGGGAAAACTGATTTCATACTTGGCACAAAGCACCACTTCAAAGTGTAAACAATCTTCAGTGTTAATATTATAGCCAAACACCATTTTAACATAACAAAAATATTTTTCACATAACAATATTTACATTGCATATTTTACTGAAATGTCTGCTTTAGAAAATAATTTCAGCTTTATAATAAGATTACATGGATTTTCTTCTTGCAAAAACTTGCATAAATGTCTAATTAGGAACTGCAGAATCCCTGCAGAACAAATCCATCAACATTAATAAACCAAGACTGACAGGTATCTATTGTCCCATTTGTGCCCATATCCTTATCATATGAAACAGACAGAGCTGATCAAATTGTGATAATGAGCACAAGCCGCATAACACTTTGTGGCTTCACACACAAAGGAACTATCAAATACCCCATAGAGCAACTTTGAAGTGCAATAAATCTTGTGCCAACTGCAACACTATATGAGGGTCTGCATGGGGGTCCTGACAACGATTTACGCTATCTTGGGATGGTTGACTATGCTTTACGTTAAATTCACTAAGGCTATTTTACGCTTCATCCCACTACGAATTACGTAAAATAAAATATCTTCCCTACGAATGTCGGGAAATTAAAAAGGCCTGCCCACGCCTTACAGAAAAGAGCATGCCTCTTATATCCCAAACGTGAGTCAACTGATCATGACTTCATTGTGAGGTAGTGTGTATATGTTGAAAAAACGAGAACATAAAAAAGCACCTCTCAAAAAAAAAAAAAAGAACCCACAAAAAACTCCACACAACCTGAAAGAGCTGAAGCAAAACATCTGCTTGGAAATGACAGTTATTTCTGCAGCACTGACGTCAAACATGTATCTGTTACTCTAGGCTACCCTGCTGTGTACAAGGTCTTGTAACTGATTAAAAAATCCACAGAATTTCTCCAGACATCATTATTGTATGTATATCTGCTCTACAGATTACAACTGTCTAGCATTAAAAGAGCATGTGCCAGTAATGGGCAACCCAGCTTTAAACTCTTGAGTAAAATTTCTGAGAAGAGCTTTTTGAATTCTGGTCATGTCCTGGGTAACAGGAAACTACTCTAGCAGCACTTACAAGGTAATCCCAGACCCTGTACTAATACAATTTTCTTAAGAGCAACACTGAAATTACATGGCCAAGTACATCCTTTTATTGCATTCACGACCATCTGTCATACAAACCTACCAGCAAGAATGGAAAAGAAAAAAAAATCCCATTACGATGAAGATTAAGATTAAGTCACGTATTTCTGTAAAGACCATATATATATAGCAACAAAGTTGCAGAACATCAGATTTCCTAAATTGTGTCTTTCCTTTTTCATCAGCCAAAACAATAATGAAAACATATTTAACACTCCAACCTGAGAGAGGACACAGAAATACTAAAAGCATACTAGACTACTATTTGACTGGTAACTTGAACTTGCTGATAATAATGCAATCATGCACTAACCATACAGCATTTTCATGACGTTATAGTCTTGAAAATGACATAATTTTGTTAGATCACATGCAAGTGACAACACTTCAAGTTCTTTCTGATTACAGTCACACCCCCTATCAGTTCCCTAAAAATCTGCAGTTGTTCCTATGGGTATTTCAACAAAACAAAATAATATCACCTTGACATGGACACATCCTTTCCCTATGAAACATGTACATGGGGAACATAGCAAAGTCAAACAGCAACATCAAGCAACTACATGACATTGTATGTCCTGTTTCAACCCCATTCCTAGATGACCATTCCCATCATCCCAATCAGTATTAAAGAACCAACTCACCCTGTTCTCCTCCTGCTGTGTCTTCACGATGTCCTCGTCCAGTGCAGGCGGAGACATGGCCTCCAACTCAGCCTCGATCTCATCTAACCAGGGCACCAGGTCCTCATGAACTTCTGCAAACTGGGTGGCCAATGGGAGGGCAAGTTCCAGCTGGCTCAGCCTATCAGAGCTCCTCTTGCTGGCATCGTCATAGTGACGCCGGAGCTCATCAACCTTGTCCTGTGGAAAATGTAAGGAAAAAGTTTTACTCTTGGGTTGAATAATGCTGGAATGTAACTGTCTTCAGAACAATATGCCTTGTCCTTAGCACCATTAGTCTCCAAGCAGAGGTTGGTGGGTAAAATCGTGATCTTTCCTTATATGGGAAATGTCACGATTTTCCCCACCAACCTCTGCTTGGAGAGTATAGCACCATATGACAAAGATACGATGTAAATGTACATTCTATGTGATGGTATAATAGCCCCTATTTACTCCACTCCACACCTGAAATATGTAAGTACATACTGTATCCCAGACAGCAGCTCAGACATGCTAGAGCGCCCCCTATCAGCGCTTAATGGTATTGCACACAATAGGCAGATGTACAATGTACATTTGCATGAACATAAAAATACAGGTTGTTTTATGCAGCACTTTGTTTTCATATTAAGAACTTTTCACACTCCATACTGTTAGATATAAATGATAAGAAGTGTGTCAGGACCTGCAGCTGTGAGCTGTCCTCATCCACACTGCTGTCTAACATGGTCTGTCCTGATGCGATGATCTCTTCCACACGCTCCTTGTGACGGATAACGTCCTCATTTATTGCCTGTAAAGACAGTAAGAAAAAGCATTACATATCAAGAGTAAACCAAAAGTTAAAATTTCTTAAACAGACAGCTTGGGGTTTCTTACATGTATGTAGTGTTACAGTGTTACATGTATGTTATAATATACAGTTCCAAATTGTTGCAAGTTTTTGGTGCAGTCTTGTGATGAAAATCTTACCTTTTGCTCCTTCAGCTGCGTGCGGAGTTTGTCTGGCTCAACACTGATTGGTTCCTGGTTGTCCAGCTGATTCTCCAGGGTCTCTAACCACTCCAGTTGTTGGTCAGCTCCGTGGCCGAGCTGGGGGAAATTTTACACGTTGAACATTAGAATATTTAAATTGAGGGTGCATCTGCATACGTGTATGTGACCCCTAATGCACGCCCCCCAAACACACACAAATATAACAAAAAGTTATTTTTAGTTCCTTTTGTGAAATAACTTGATTCTAACTTCTATGTGAATTTTTTTTTACATCTCTTAGTAGCAAATGTTCGTGCAACAAATCCGTGTGTGTTTTTAAGCACACTTTCCAAAAGGCTCTGTGGCCGTAACTTTACCATTAAGGAAAGTTTTGTAAAGTGCCTTTCACAAGCACAACATCGGAGGCAATGACAAGTACTAGACTATATCGAACCGGGAACCTCTTGGTTCTGAGCCTAAATGCTCTACCATATACACCACACCGATGCCATACTTTGGGAAGGAAGGAAATATCTTCAGAAACAAGGGACTAAACTGTGCTCATCACACAACCCACAATCAAAACTTAAATCTGCTGCAGGGATAGTAAACATGCACTCTCACCAGTTGTGTCTTCTGAAGAGCGGCATCCAACTCATCGACCTTCTCCCTCACTGCAGCGACCATTGAGTCATACCGCTGGTTGATGTTCGCCATCTTGTCTTCCACGGAACGCGCCCCGTCTCCGGGACTCGACTCCATCAGTTTAGGTCCAGCCTCGTTCATGTTAGCCACCAGGTGCTTGTGTTCATCAACCTGCTTTTTGTATTCCTGAAAGGTTTGCAAAAATTCATCATGATCTGGATCTGCATGTTTCTTTTTTTACATAGTTCTTTAAAATGCTTGGTTTGATCATACCTGGAAAAGCATTAAGAAAATAGAAATCTTTTCATTTTTGATTTTTCTATTCTTTCACTCACTCCTTTCCTAAAAGACTTTCTTGCTCTTCGCCCTCTATTCTTTTCTTGTTCTGTTCTCCAAGTCAAGTCGAAGATGCCTACGTTGCCCCTTGCGGGGCTACTTGAGGGTACTGATGATGATGATGTTTATCTTACCCTGAATCTTTCCTGCTGTTGTTCAGACCCAGCAGCATCCTCAGCAGTACCCATATCAGCCTCAACCTTGTCTAGCCAATCAGACAGCTTCTCAGTGGCATCTTTAAACTTCTTGGCCAATGGGAGAGCTTGCTCCAAACTCTGCTGTCTGTCATTGGCCTTGGAGGAGATGTTGGCATACCGGTCCTTCATGCTGTCCAGTTTTTCTTGAATGACAAGGATCTCATCTCCTGTGGGCAAATTTGTTTAAAACGTTTCGTTAGACTTTTTTTAAGAGATCAAAATGATGTGTACACAACAGTGTACAAAACGTAATACAGACACTAGGATGAAAACCGGTAGCTCTACGTTTCAGAAAGGAACTCTAGCTAAGAAACATTCTTCATTCTGTAGTGGCATCCCTGGACATGCATGTTGAACCATGCAGTAAAAGTACATCAAGTAAACTGTTATGGTGAAGAAGAAAACAGGTTTAGTAGCAACACAGGGCAAGATTCATGTAACCCTAGTTCAGTGTACCTACATGTATTTTCATTGTTTTTTGAAACAGGGTATTTAGGGGTATCAAATCGACAGACAGTGGTTTCAACTCATTTTCAACCACTGTCCATTGAGCTGATATGACCCTAAATACTCCTTGAATCTATAGATTTATCTTGCATCATGATCCATGTCAGTAATTGATGACTAGCTACATAGTGGATGGAGGTCAGGGCAGGCAACTAAAAAACGACCAAGTGGTTATGGGTTAGAAATGGGGACTACATACTCTTATACATTGAAAAAACAAAACAACACAATAGATAAATAAATTAAGAAATAAATAAAAAAAAACGAAAATGGAGAAGGCCTGAAAAATTAATCAGAATGTGTGAAACAAGTGATTGCATTGTTCAGGCCGAAGGGTTGAAGTACACGGAGCATGTGGTGCTTACCTTCTGCAGGGTCAGAAAGAGATATACGGGTGAAAAGGAAAAACAAAAGAATGGATAGAGAATGAATGTCAAGAAAGAACAGTAAATACAAGAAATGAGAAGACATGCTCACAGTAATCAAACACTCAGGTTTCACCCAAACCTTTTGAAACTTTGAAACTTTATTAGAATAACCATTAGCGGTGGACCCTAGGGTCCTACGAATCAATTAACTTCAAACAACCATTTTTCTTGAATAAATGATTATAATATGCATCTCTACTACTAATAAAGCAAAATATTTATTTTCTTCTGTGGAAAAGAACATTACAAAGATTTACAGTCTTCAACTTTCATTCATTTACACAGTGACTTTGTTTTCTAACTTAAATTACAAGTTTGCAGTAAATGTGATAAACAAGGGAAAATCCTATTTTCAACTTTTATGAATTTTTTTGACTACACAGTCACATTCTTACAAGCACAATGCAAAAAGCAGGAAATAGACAGAAAGCAAAATAACACAGGTGGCAAAAATACTGCAGAAGTGTTGACATTTGCACTCTTAGAGACATGCAAAAATAAAACATGACTACAAGTACAAGAGATGTTCGACTTGGTACAAATCTTCCTTCACATCAAATATCATTGACATTAATTATCATATTTCTTAGTTGGGTGTACAATATTATATAGACTAAGATTTAGTCTCTATATTCTACATCTAATCTACTTCTAGGAATCTATCACTAAGGTACATGTATTCACTGCATTATATTAACCAATCAAAGCAACTCATGATCATTTTGGAACATACCATGTGACAGGGGTGTCAGCACTAACCTGTAGTTTGTGTCAGCAGAGATTTCCCAGTTTCTACTGCCTCTTCCACAGCTGCCTTATGGTCAGTGATGTCTTTGGTGATGGCCTAAAAAAAGGAAACAAAGTCAATCTCTTGTGCTGCTGAGCCTGTATATATACATGTTGCAGATACAAATGTATAAGATAGCTGCATGATAGTATATGATGCCCATACATTTCCTGTAATAATGGACAAGGCTACACATAGACAAATCACACAATTATTCTTTCCACAACACCAGTCAGAGGATATTGGAGTGAAAGGTAAGGTAAATCCTGCAAGATAGAGCAATAAAGAGGCCCTTCTACATATAAATACAAGATGGATTCACTACACAAAAAGATTACCATCATTCTCATATTATTCTACAATTCAGCATATTACTCATTATTAGAGGAAGATGTCAGAACAGTTCTACAACAGTTTGAAGCATAGCTTAGTATCCAGCCTTATCCAGCTTTTTATCTTCCCAACAGTAGCTACTGTGAGCGAGTACAGAGTAAAACTAAACAGGCTGGCAACCCGCTATTTGAGGAGCAGAATTACATTAATTCTTCAGCTGGGTTGAGGTAGATGTCAGACTCTGTTAGTAGATAAACAGGAAGACACACTTCATTGATTGACATGGCACTAGTTTTCTACTTTGTATTGGAGTATTGGAAAGAAATGTACATGTACCAGGACCTACACCATCAAGAAGTCAGGTAAAGATAAATGTATATTCTTGGGTCAGCAACAGGTTTGATCATTTGGGATTCCTGGGAAGTTCCCTGATTAAAGGTAAGCACACAGGTTTAAGAGAAAACACTCCACCAAAAGGAAGCACTGCTACTTTGTTCTTTGGCAAAGACAGGAAGAAAATCTACTGAGGTGAGAGTTGGGATAAGCTGTCGAGATCAAGATCAAATTATTAGATTTCTGAAGATGCAGAGAGGCAGCGACAGGAGACACTCCACTGCTACTGTAAATATACCGTCTGTTCTTGCAGTTGTGTCTCCACCGTGACGGGTTCAACAGCGATGACTTCTAACTTCGCAAGCGTCTCCTCCATTTCCGTCATCCATGCAAGAAGGGCAAGGGCGTTTGCACCGAAAAGGCGGCGACTTTCTTTCGCCCGCTCAAGTTGGTCTCCACGACTACGGACTTTTTCCTGAATGTCCTTGAAACGGTCCGTGGCAGAGTCAACCTGACCCTTCACAGACACCTGTTCATCATCACTGCAAAGCTCCATCAATGATTGGCCAGCTTTGGTCACCTGATTGACTGCTGCCTCCTGATTGGCCACTTCATCAGCCAATGCCTGGATAGTTTGTGGTTAGAAAATCTTCAATGGAGAGTTGAAGTTGAATTTTTGTTGAAATTCAATCCACTACGGTTGAAACATAAAGCTAGGCTCTACTTTGGGGCAATGGCATTTCTTTTGGCACAATATGGTCAAAAAAATCAAACCAATTCAAACTGGAGTATCTCAAAATACTAGAAATTCAAGCTAATGATAGAAGCTATAAAATGCTCTTTTGATGAATAACTTTCAAATATATGAAATCAAGAATGAATACAAAGAATAACTAAGTGACTGTGTGTTTTTCAGTTATGACATACAAGGCAATACCTTGTACATGTACTATCTAGTCATGTAGATTTCATCACATTTAATCAGTCAATTTCAATTCAGACATTTTGGCTTTTTTCAACTGCCTTCATTTTCATCACCTTCTCATCCGTACAAACATTTCTCTATTTTAACTTCAGTTGACACAAGTGTGGACCAACCATCTGCACTGTGCAGCCACGGAATAAACGGAACAGTTAAAACATTGAGTCAGGACACCAACCTGATGCTCTGTTGTGTCCTCCTCCATCTTGGCAGGGTCTGTTGCGATTGGCTGCTGAGATGACAGTTTCCTCTCCGTGGCCTCAAACCACTCCACCAGGGGGTCATGCGCATCCTTGAACTCCTTGGCAACCTCCAAGATGTCTTCAAGTTTCTGTTTTCTGTGGGAGGAAATTCAAATTTAGAGACTTAGTCCTTTTAGCAGTGACTTGCAAATGACTGTGCTTAAATGATAGTTAATATTGTTTGCAGTAGTCACAATTGGAAGAAAGATGGCAGGTTTGCTTTTGAAGAAGGTAACATTGTACATTGTAAAACACTGATGCAAGTTTATAAAAAGTATGTCTAAAATATAGTAACTACATGACTTGGGGATTTAAAATTACAAAAAATCTTTATTCCGTACAGGATAAATTGCATTAAAAACCTTGGAGAACCCTTTATCTCATGATTCAATATAAACAAGAGTGTGCAAAGCAGAAAAACAGAAAATATTAGCCATAAGGTCACTAAGTCATCATCCTTTTCTGTGGCTTGTTCTCAAAATGTACATAACCGCCTAAGTCGGTTATTCATTACCGGTAATATAAAAAAACTTCAGATCTGTGTTTGAATACCTGTCTGCAGCGTTGGTGGTGAGAGCGTCCCAGCGCTGGAACAGGTCCGTTAGCTGCTGCTGAATCTTCTCGCGGTCTGCAGGGTCAGCGATGCTGGACAGCTGCTCCGCCTCCTGCTTCAGGGAGTCCACTGTCGGCTTCTTGTCATCTACTAGTCTCTTAAGCAGCTGTGAGACAATTATAACATTCCTATATTGCACTTAATCTTTTCCCTAACTTTGAATCTGAATGTCAATTCCACATACATTTGTACTTGGTCAACGCATGCAGATTTTTGAGTGTTACTTCACAAAACTTCTATTTCTAACAAACATTGTGTATTTCAAGTTCACACTTTTTAAAATTAAAGCAACTATCTTCACATATATTGATTAGCAAAAAAAACAACTGCTGATATACAAAGTATTTCATTATAAAATGTACAGTACATCACTTCAAGAAATGAATAGAATACATTCAAAAGTAATCAAAAAGAATGTTATGTCACACTGCCCTATCTTGTGGTGGTTGAGAACACTAAAACCTTCATATAAATAATATTTTAGCAGCAGGCCACTGGATTACTGCAATCTTCCACTTCCAGTGCTAGCTGACTTTGGCAACTGACTAAAAAGAACTGTTTAATCACCTTCTGCTCCTGCAGCTGTGCTTTGATGACCTTGAACTCAGAGGACGGTGGTCTCTGGTTCGCCACTAGTTCTTCTGTGTCAGACAGCCACTCGAGAAGTGACGCTAGGGTCTCCTGGAACTTCCCAGAGTGCAACAGTGCTTGGTCCAGCTTTGCCTTCCGCTCAGACACCTTGGGAAGAAATGGATTAAAATCATTATACATGTATACTTATTCCAATCATCCTTATGTTTTAGATCAGATATTGAAGTATTAAACATGAAAATATGTATGTTTCCACATGAAGCATAGAGCACTTATTACATAATGTACAAAAAGTCTATAATGTAACTTTTCTCTTGCAACCTACATTCTGGCATTGATCATCAGAGGCAAGCTTTGCCAGGAATTGCCCACACTCCCTGTATTTCCTTACCTTCGATGCCAGGCTGTTCCATCTATCATTCACTGCCTCTAGATCAGCCTCCAGACCACTGGTGTTGACCCCAGGACTGGCAGACTGGACCAGTCCCTGGCCTGTCTTGTTGACAGAGTCCACCTGTGCCTGGAGGGGCTCGATGTGGGCCTGCTGATACTCCTGTAACACAGGGACAAACATGTCTGAACAAACATGTAAAATCTATACATTATCAATGAAGTTTAGACATCAAGGTAAGAAGATATGCCAAATAGCAGTCACTCAAACACCTGGATAGGACTTCAGAAATGGTCAGACACATCCACTACCTTTTGTCAGTGACACTGAGCATATCTATTGAACAGGTTTGATATTACGTTTTCATCAACCATGTCCAGGCTTTATCTTACTTTTGGTTTGATTCCTTTTGGACTAGCTAAATTTTTCCTCACCTCATTTACATATCAACTGATAGTCACTGATGCTCGGTGTCACTGACAAAACGTAGTGGATGCCAACTGAAACTTCTGGCCGTTTCCAACATCATATTTCAGTTGCTTGAGTAACTGCTATTTGGTATATGACTACACTTTATCCTATGCATGTTTGCAGAGGAAGATTTTAATTTCTAAGGCTAGTATGGCTTTGAGTGAGATACTGCAAACTGTGTGAAGGCATCACTGTATCTAAGCAGCTGCTGAGACAGCAGTACTAACCTGTAAGTTCTTGTCCAGTTGTTGGATGTTGGCCAAATCCCCACCAATGGGAGGCTGGGATTGCTGTTCCAGCTCTCCTTTCTCAATCCCATCATGCAGTGCAGCCAGGGTGTCATAGAAAGTCTGCAGCTTGCCGAGGGCGGAGGAGAGGTCCGTCTTTCTCCCCCCGGCCTTGTCGTTCAGTTTGGCCAGTCTTTTGTTGATTGCGTCAAGCTAGAGGAGGTTGTGTGACAAAAATGAAATTAGAAAAAAATCAATGTGAATCAAAAATAGTTGTTATGGCTTAGTCATTTTAGCCATGTCAGGGTTCGAAATACCCCGTTGCCCTGTTGTGCAGCACTACCATATTTTCTTTAGCGAAACTTACATGTAGTTTCAATTTTAGGTACCCTGGTAGCATTGTGTGCTACCTACAGTTTCAGGATGGAGACTGTAAGTGTCCTGCAAGCAGCCTACTGCTGTGAACACCAAGGACCAAAATCAACATTGCAACACTAGATCTGGGTTCAACATAAAATGTAGTATAGAAATGTTTATGGGCAACTTCAGTAAAGGGGGTCACAGCTTTTGGCTGTGGCTATAAAAAGTATTTTGAGCCCTGCATGTAATCCTGGTAACAACATCAACGTTAGCATATCTTTTCCCTATGTTCCTACACTACAAATTAATGTACATTTTTACCAAGACTGCAATAGACTTAGAAATGTAACATGATTCCAGCTAAGGTTTACCTGTTTCTTGAGGTCTTCTGGATCTGAGGCTGTACCAGAATCAATCAGTTCCTGACATCGTTTCACTGCTGCATCAGCTTCTGACTTCTTATCACCCAGTTTGTCATCGAAGTTCTGCAGATACAAAGAGCAAATGAAAAAGTACTTTAAAAGTACTTTACATCTATGTAAGACACATAGATGCGCTTTAAACTAATATTGAACCATGAGATTATACCATGTTTGACATACATGTTGGTCTCTATCAGGAAAAATGACTATTGAAAATATTGCCGCCATTGCTAATATTTTCTACATTCAGTGTTGTGCACTTACATTGATTTCCTCAATCTGAGCATTAATGGCATCGATGTCTCTGGCAACAGAATCCATGTTGTCAAGGTCATCCTCAAGGTCACCAAGGGAGGTCTGAAGGTCACGCAGGTTGTTCTGCAGAAGAAGATCGTAAGTTGTCATAAAACAGCAATATACCCCGGTACAATGCAGATTCTCCTGGACAATGACTTAGGTTAAATGAGCTGATCCTCCCTGAATCCTGTTCTTCCTGTTCACCCCAATTCTATATTGTATATATTGTAAACCTGGGTACCATCCACAGATAGTGGTTTGCTCCGACGTTTATTATACACTATATACAGTCGCTTCTCTGTGCTATTCAAATGCTCCTTTGAACAGGCATTCCAACACCCAAAACACCCTCCGTCCTCTTGATGTTGGAATGCCTGTTTGACCGAGCAACCTAGAACCCACTCCTTTATTCCCTCATTAATGGACATCACCACCCAAAGATTTGATACAGTTCCCAAGACGGGTAAGCGATCATAGGAGCAAACTACTACCCGGATGGTATCCAGGCTAACATATTGTAGTTTGGCTGGGCTTTATGTAATATTTTCCAAATTGTAACCTGATCATTCTGCAAACATGTTATTTGTGCTTGAAACTACTTCATGCAATGTTGTTCATCCTACCTGAAATTGGTTCAGCTCATGTAATCCTGACTCCAGCTCTCCGCACAGCTCTTCGATCCGACTGCTCAGTTTCTCACAGCGATCCTTCGCAGCCTCCAGCGGACCACGGATCAGGCTCGAGTCCGTCCCCTCAGGTGCGTCGGCCAGGACGCCCTCCCCAAAGTCCTTGGCATAGTCTATCTTAGACTGCAGATCAGCCACTTCGGACTGGAGATTCTAAAGCAAAGGAAAGTACAAATGTAGTTGGCATAATTCTGTGAGTTAAAGTCTTAATATGAGAGAAAGTATGAACTTACTATCACAAAAGTGATACGACTGATGCTACTGTTTAGTAAGATAACAAGCTCTGGCCCCTACAGCCTTAAAAAGGCTATCAGGGACTACCTCTACCTTTTACCTTAGCTGTTCAGTATGCCATCAACAGCGCTAAGTGTGAGTCATAGCTTTCTACATGATTTCTTTCATTCATTGCAGTGAAGACAAGGATCTACAAATGCAAGACATGGCACCCCAACAAGGCTATCTCCAGCTTTAATTTTTATTTCTGTCCCACTCATTTCTTGGGAGCCCCAGTTGTTGATTTTCCTGGTTAAATATGTCATTTCAAGCATTGAAAGTACATTTCCAGCAGTTTCATGGCATTTTTGGGACAGATGGGGTAAAATTATTTTCTGTCCTAACAACCAAATTTCAGTCACGGGACAGAAGGATGCATGACTGAAGACCAATAATCATCTCCCAACTGAAGATCTAGGGTACCTTGAGGTTCTGGAACTGTTTGCTGTCCCTTGCCTCTGGCCCGAGGGTCTCCTGCTCCGCCAGCTTGTCCTCCTGCTTGATGAGTTTGTCCTGGACATCCTGAACAGCCTCGTTAAACTCCTTCAGACGTCCTAGCATGTCCTCCAGGGATTGTCTCCTCTCTCCCAGACCTAAGATTAGAAGGGAAGGAATCATCAACTTTGTCTCCCTGGAGGTTTTGAAGAAACAGCACTTATTTATTTACTTATTTATTCTGCTGTTTACAAGCCGTCAGCGCTGCCCAACAAGCCATGGGCTTTTGCCAAGTGCTAACCCTGGGAGAGAGAAATGGCCCTCATAAGGCTTTTTTTCATAGATTTACCATTTACCACAAAACAAGGCTCTCAAACGTTTTGTGTTACTACAGTAACTGTACTGGATTGTGATGATAGGTTCACCTATGACTTGAAAAGTTTAGGGCTCTAACCTATCAAGAAAGCAATTACAAGGAACCTTGTTCCATAATGATGTTGATCTAGGAAAGAAGCTTTCAGCGTAGAACTTCTTTCTGATCAGAGGGGGATTATGGAAGAAGAAAGTTAGAGTGAATTGTTTCCTTAGAAGTGGCAAAACATGTGGCCCTGACTTGTACTGTATAATGTTGAGGGGACCCTGATGATTTCGTACCTTGTCCGAGCTGCTGGTATCTGGAGTTGAAGTCAGCGGTGGTGTCCATGACACTCTGGTCGTCTGCTTCACAGCTGTTGACGAGTGCATCAGACACGGAGTTGAGCGACTTCACACCTGGCTCGTGCTCCTGACCATCCTTCTCAAGGAGCTGTATAGGAGAAGATAATTTAAGGTTCTTGTGTTGTTGTGGAATCATGTGAAAGTCATAAAACAAAGCAAACATGCACGATTAGTGCTTCTAAGCTCATTGAAGAGGTTCATCAGTCACGCATGAATACAGTTACTCTAAATTTTCTCGCGCGCGAGATCGAGACTGGGTAACTCTCCATGAACTCCGTGAACTATCAGCTGTCGAAAATTTGGAGGTACAAATGTATGTACCTTACCTTTAAAAACAGTCATTGCTTGAAGAAAATTTGGAGTAGCTTCTAAACTATTGTTCAGAAGGGCTTTATTCTGTAGACACCATGCAAGAGCTTGGATCAAAACCCTTTCATACAATGTACAATTACACAAAGAGGATATTTCTAAATCTTTTTAGCACGAAAGCTTGTTGCATGTATCAACATGATGACAAAGACATGTCTAAAGCTGTTTACTTTTCTCAAAGTAAGACCCTATACTGCTAATGGTAACAAGATCATTACCTCCACTTCTGTGATCTGGTCCAGTAGCTCATCAAGTTGAACACTGACGGGGCTCATCGCCTCCAGCTGTTCCTCTGCCTCGTGTAGCCATGGCAACAGATCCTCCAGGAGCTGAGCGTATTCCTCCGCAGCTTCCTTACAGGTCTGGTGGGAGATGAAGGGAAAAGTGTTATCAACAAGGCATACATTCAAGAAGTACACTGGTGTGTTATCTTACAGGAATTGCCCTTCTCTTGCGTCAATGAAGGTTAGACATCCAGGTAATAAGATCGCCAAATTTCCACAATCATTATGCCCGTTGCCAAAATCATATCCAGCTGCCCTTCTCCTGTTTTAAATAGCTATTTTGCTTTCTTAACAATGGCTGACACACAATTACTTTGTCAACAATAGTAGTATGAGCGAAACAACTAAAAAAGGGAAAGGGCTTCCGCAAACTTGGAGTCAAGTGCATTTGTACATGTTTCAACAGAAACAATGGACTGTTGTACATTGTAAAAAATGCCCAAAAGCAGTTACTGTCAAGCAAGTCTGGATATGATTTTGGAAATGGTCAGACATTTCAGGTAGCATCCACTGCCTTTTGTCAGTGAGAATGTAAGAAAGCTTCTCTCCTTTAAGAAATATTATTTTTCTAAGGCCCATACTTGTAAGCATTACAAGAGTGAAAGGTCTTACAACAAGCCCATAGATCATACCTGTACTTTCTCCTTCCTTGACTCCGCCCGGTTGCCGAGATCCTCCCATCTCTTCTTCAGCTCCTCCAACTGATCTTCCAGGGCTGCCCTGTCTGCACCACGGGTCTCACTCAGCAGTTTCTGGCCTTCAGACAACACTGCCTTCACTGATGGGTCTTTGGTGCTCAGTTCTTTGGTCAAATCCTGTGGAAACGGGTCATGATTCATTAGTCAAGGCTTTAGAACACGAACATTCGAAATGAAAATCTGGTCCACTTGTACAGTAAAACAAATAGTGCAAGCAGACTGAAACATTTATCTCCTGCCGCATATAGTCTTACTCAATTCCTTTATTTTCCCAAAACAGTTATATACCCCGACTCACAAGGGCGACACAAGTCAAGGTCCTTATGGTCGTGTGATGGACAAAAACTATAATCGTCAAGTCTAGGCAGGGACAGTTTCTGATTGTCTGGCAATAATCTATTTTCAAAAATCACAGCTTTATCATTACCTGTATATCTGTCCACTGCTGGTCCAGTTTGTCCATGTCAGCAGACACAGATTCCTGGCTGTCCAGCTGCTGTTCCTTGTCCTTGACCCAGTTCAGAAGGTCGTCAAAGGACTGCTGGAACTCTTGAGAGGACAACAATGCTGCCTCCAACTTTTGCTGTCTGTCAGCTAGATAAAAAGAATAAACAGCATGGTCACAATGTTTTCTATTTCATTGGAAAATTTAAAACAGAAAAGTTGTGTTGTACAGCAAGCTATGATCTAAGTACATGTAACCTAATCAGGGCTCTAGCCAGCTCGAATTTTTTTTCCGTCAGCCAATTCCCATTGCCGCGAAACACTATTCCAGGAGTTAGAAAGACTGAACGGAGACCTTGAAAACGGGTTTTTAATGAGATCATTGTATGCGAAAGGGCGCCAACACACATTGTCAGCAATCATAACAATAGCAAAACAAACAGTGTGTAGCTTTTACGGCCGTGAACGGCGTCCCCAAGCCGCCTGTAGCTTCCACCAAGGATTTTTTGTCCGTGAAGGTTGACGGATTGGTTTTAAGATTTTCCGTCACATCCAGCATATTTCTGTCAAATGATGGAAAAACGGACACTGGCTAGAGCCCTGAACCTAATCTTTCAGTATTGGGTTTCTATATTGTGTATCTTTTGTTTGGAAAATTAATAAAAACTGTGATTTATAAAAAAAAAACCTTTGGATAAGGGAGCTTCTGACTTTCATCATGACAAAACATACTCTGTTATAAGTATAACAAGCATGCTATTGGTAACAGAGTATTAATGTGCTCCAATCTAATATAAAAATTCACCTTGTCTTGTATTACAGTATCAAGAACTACTTAATTAAATATCTACATCATAAGATACACATAGCGTTAATCAAATTGTCTATTTTACAGCAGATATACATGTGTATGGCTTACCAATTTTGCCAGCCACTCTGTTGAAAGGACCCTTGACAGCGTCTAGTCTTCTTCCCAATTCTGCCTGCATCATAGGATCATCATTCAGGGCCTGTAGCTTCTCACATGACTTCTGAGCCTCCTCAAGTTTGGGCTGCATGTTGGACAGCTCCTCCTGCAGCACCTTGGCTTGCTCCATTTGTTCCTTTACCACATCAGGCTGTGAGCTGACAGGTAATTGGCCATTCAGCTTGTCAGTCACTTCAGGCAGCCAATCAGACAGCTCCTTAGTGGCATCACTGAACTTCTGACCCTCTTCCATGGAAGCAGCTATCTTATCCTCTCTGCCCTTCAGTTGCCCAGTTAGCTCCTCCCACTTTTGATTGACAGCTGCCATCTGTTGGCCAATGGGGGAAGCTTTGGCAGCATCTGCATCCATGGAATCAAGGACGGCTTGTCCTGATTGGTTGAGCTGGTCTAGTTGAGGTTTGTGGCTCTCAAACTCACTCAGAATGACCTAGACAAAACAAGTCAGTTAACACACAGAGTGCATGATGTGGCATATCATCCATGTATGCTTACAGACTTTTTTCCTGGAATTAAGCATATGCCTAATCATATTGGCAGCATTTTAACATAATGGTCTGCACATCCCACAGCTAGTGCTAGTTCACCTTTATCCCCAAGGTAACCTATTTCCATTGTTTAAAATCGGGTAACTAAGGGATATCAAGGCGACGAGTGGTGTCTTTTAAACTGTAAAATTTTGAAAATACTGCAATTTCAAACTACCATCTATTGACTTGATATCCTTAAACATCCCGTTTTAAATACAACGGATATAGGCTACCCCACAGATAAAGGTGAACTCCCCTTAGAAATGTATCCTAATACTGCTCATCATCCAGTCGTGCAGGGTGCACAGATGAACATGACTCTCGCCCTCCACTCATCCCTTTCTTCCATAGCCTTGGGCAGATCTTCTACTGAGCAGCAAGTGTCTTCACAAAGCTGATGTAGATAAGTTAGTACTTGACTTTGCACTACCTGAACACCTCAAGAGGAAATAATGCAATAGGTATTCCTACAGATTATACAGAATCATAAGGAATAACTCCATTTCCTGACCTCGACTTGCTGCTGTTGGTTCTTCAGCATGGCAGCATCGATGGCCAGCGGGCCCAGCACAGCCACCATCTTCTCCTTGTCAGCAAGCCAGGAGGACAGCTGCTGCTGCGCTGCTGTGAAATCCTGCAGGTTTCCGCTGGCTGCCTCCAGCTGCTGCTGTTTGCTGGCCATGTCCTGTTCCAGCTGTTTCCACTCAGCATCTACAGGAGGACAATCAGAGTTAGACCTTTCATCAGGTGATACCAATAAGTCCAATATGATAGAGCTCTTGAGCTAGATGACATGCATGCCAAACCTTTGACACTCTCAACGCCAAAAGTTGCTATATGTGTATTTTATACAATATGTATACAGTAGAAGCCATTTAATTGCACATCGCATTTGCCAGCATATTTCGTGCAATTATCTGGGTGGTGCAACAAAACGAAGTTATCCAGCTGCACTGAACCAAAACGGGATTTGGGGATTCTGTGCAATTAACAGAAGTGAATCTGTGGTGCAATTAACTGGCTTCTACTGTACCTAATATTAAGTTGCTATAATGCACATCACTGTTGTTATTGTGCATTCTTCACAACAAGCATAGCTTCATGGCATTCAACAGTATCAAGTAGCAGTTTGGTCCCTTTTCCACTAGAAGGTGATTGCCGAACAGGAACAAACTTTAAGATAAATTTGTGTTATGATCAATTTCATGATTGGGCATGATGTGACATTTTTATTAAGTATGATTCAAAAGACAACAAAACACACAAAACATTTTTTCTTTATCTGTGAAACTGTTTTAGCAATGGTTGTAGCAAATGCCTACCCCTGTGTCAGGGAACCCAGCAGCAGTATAATCTAACCATGGATAGTGAGTGAGTGAGTGTGACAAGGAGATGTTACATGTAGCAATAGAAACATTCAGCAAAGTTCACTACACAAGATTATGACAGTAAGACCCTACCCATGGCCCTGAGTTTGTCCATGACCTTGTCGGTGCCCTCTGCGTCAGGTTTCTCCTGCAGCAGTGCCTGTGCCGTGTCCTTCAGGCTCTGTCTCAGGGTGGCGTGGTCAGACAGACCCTGCTGAAGGGCCTGGGGAGGCAAGGCAAAATAAGTCACACAATATGATACAATTGAAAACTTTATACCCGTGCACAATCAGCTGTCTGATCCTATGTTGTAATGACCCAAAGTCTATGTCACATGTCCAGACTGGAAGTCACCCATCTATGTGGCCAAGGTCCTATACACAAGTTTAACTTCTTGCACAAATTTGCTCAGTGCATGGCCACATGGACCAATTCTAGGCACTGAACCTAATGCTTACCGTAGCAGCATCTCTTCTCCCTAAGTCATAAACATCAAGCTTAAAAAGCTGAACTAAACGACTCAATAGGCAAAGCAGGGGTTACAAAGGCTGCTGCTAATTCTCTACCCCATTTTGCTGAAGTGCTTTTGATTCACTAATACTCAGAGGAAAAATAACTGATCTTGTTTTTATCAATGCCGAATAATGATAAAGTACTAATTGCCTAAAAGGTTAAGACTGGATGACACACTATCACACTTGCTGTTATCCAATTAGAGTGAAAAAAATACAGTTGTGCCGAACATACAGATTAGGTGTTGCATATCTGTTAGTCCTGACATAGACCGATTAAAGCATGCATGTGAAATTGAATTCTACATGTAGGAAGGCTGAGATTGTTCACCTTCTGCTGTTCAATCTGTTGCTGGACAGTCTTGGGGTCGGTTGCCGTGGGAACCCATGACTCCGCCTTGGTCTTGGCATCTTTCAACCATTCTATCAACTCCTCTCCCTCCCTCTGGAACTTCTCGGCCAAACCACAGGTGTCCTGTAGGTCAGCTTTCCTGTTCTCTAGCTCGTCCCCGAGGGAGTCGTACCGGGAGTTGGCATCGGCCAGCTGCTGCTGCATGGCAACCACTTCTGTAGAACACAACAGTTTCCATGGTTACGGTTACCATTGACCAAGTTCATGCCATACTAAGTAAACATAGTTTATGTCTGTTAAAGATTGACATCGTCATTATGTTATCAACACATATTAGAGTTAATACAAATAAATCAGGAACTCCTAACAAACGCCACATTTTAAATCATCATATCATCAATTCTAACAAGCACACAACAGGAGCGACCATGCCCAGATGGAAAAATGAAGAACCAATATTTTGGTTCGGCATATCAAGATCAGAATTCAGACATGATTGAAGAATAAGAGAACATGAATACTGGGTGAGAAGGGCAAATGGACATGTGGAAATGAGAGTGAAGAATGAAGAGGTGCTATGGATTCTACTTGTGAGAAAACTATAAACTTCATTGGCCTTTCCTGACCAATGAAGCCTAGTTAGAAGGAAATAGTTAGGAGCTGTTCATACTCTAATTTCAAAGACAGTGAGGAGCAAATCTGTTCTTAATTGGATAACAGGAAATATCGGTAGGTGGGCAAGTCAGGAAATGTGGAAGAAGGAGGGGTCAGCTTGCTAAGTTCCGTTTTTAGTTCATGAACAAACAGTGCTAACGGAGTGGTTTTGGCTTTTCTCGGCGCCACCTTACCTTCGGACGGGAGACCGTTTGTCTCGGCATGGTCAGTGCCGTTGTGGCTGATAAAGCCGCTGGAACTGCGGGACATACGATCAGGGCTGGTCACACCTGGGGGAGGGGGGCAGGCCAGGGGTCAGTGTGTCAACGACTCGCCAGGACAACACAAACACATAGGGAGACATGCACGTGGGGCAGGGGCAGCAGTATGATGGAATAGGTTGTCCAGTTAAAACAAATCAAACACTGGTAGTCATTACTCAAGTCAGGTGTCAATCTCAATCAAACAAGTTATAGTGATTTACTGAGGTAACAAAGAGAGATCAAATCTATGTGGCATGTACCCACCAGTCATTGTTTTAAATACAAATGTATATTTGACAAAATCAGCAAAAATGCGAAATTTCACAAAATCATTCAGGTTCAAGTCATGGAAAGATGGAAAGAAAGATTTACAGTCGTCCCACACAATCTTTGATCATTTTGCTTGCCAAGTCAAAATGGCCCCTTTTATCTCTAATATTAAATCATACAATTGTTTCAGTGAAGCAGAGATGCACATGTACACAATACAAAACAACACACAACAGCATATCCATAGATTTCTGATTGATGTATGAATGGGCAATAGGAGTATAGTTCAAAATGACATGATAACTTAAGCCAGCATGTAAAAAAAATATATAAAATGTGAAGTGAAAATCTTGATCAAAGTTTAATCCAAAAATGTTAAAGGGGGTTAGGAATGCATAGTCCCCAAAAGAATTTTTTCCATTCTTACTAATATTGTTGACCAGACTATCTCCATGAAATTCAGGACGGCAAGTGTGAAGGATACTAGTACTTTGAGGCTGGCCATCCAAACTCTGAAAACTCTTACTAACCATTCCCCTGGCAGCCTTACCTGGAGAAGTGATCCCCTTGTGTTTAGGTGAGGTGGTGGGGGTGAGATGTTTGCTGGGACTGACTGCCTCATCGTACGCAGGAACGCCCAACTTGGCACCCAGGTCGTTCACCTTGTCCAGCTTGGCTCGGAAGTTTTTGTGTTCCTTGATAAGGGGCTGGACACAAACAAAAACATTATCATGATCACTCAGCCCTTTATATGGGCAATGTATCTGATTTAGCTTAAGTAAAATAAAGACAAGTCAAGAAACAACCTTTTCTATGCACAGAGAATGTAGGATAGCACACATGTATCTTGTATATAAATGGATATCCATGAAGTTTTCAATCACAAAATGACTACATACAACAATGTAATCCAAACCCTATTAAGGGTCTAAATGACACACAATGCAATGTTGAGTCTTCTCTAAGGTCCAAAATCATCTACTTTGTAAGTGAAAACTTTGGATTATCAATCTTGTTCTTGATGAAACAATGTTATAAAGGGAAACATACTTAACACTTTACCAAATCTGAATTGGCCATTTGGAACAACTACGCTCCAATGTAATAATATTATCATATCCCAAATGCTGACTGAGAAGACATGTATAGTCTAGAGGCATTTTTGTATAAAGAAAACATACCATGATCTCATCCATGAGCTGCTTGAGTTTGTCAGTGTCCACAGGAACAGGCTGGAGACTGGCGACCCTGTCCTCCATGTTGTTGAGCCAGTCCTTCACCTCCTCCAGACCAGTGGTGTACTCTGCACTCAGCTGCTGCTGCACTGCAAGCTGGCCAGCTCTGTGGGCGAGGGGCAAGACACGTTTAGTTATCATGGGGATCGTTTGATAATTAGATGGGCTGACTGCACTCTCTCTGTAGCCAGAGGCTGAATTTTGAGGAGGAAAATATCTTGAGTGGTTGCTGTTTGCCACTAACTCCGGTTACCTCAATACCACAGTAATTGCCCTAGATTTAGTCATAGTACTGGAGGTTTTGAACCACTCACACTGGGAAGGACCCTTACTCTTTTTTACAAGTGTGGTGGGTTCTTAAACATGCTTGAGGTATGGCTCTCCTCAAACATAGGACTCGCATTCAGTCTCCTATCCCAGGGTTAGTCAGTTACTTGGAGAAACATGATACAGTAAGTGAGCATAGTAAGTGGAACTAAGAGGTTTTCCCTTCAGTTATAATAGCAATGAAAGAGCAAAGACAATTTAACATAGTTTTCACCTAATTTAGTACTGAGGAGTAAGGAAGACTAGTCAGCTCCAAGATCTCATACAGTAACCAATCAGAATCAAAAGTATGTTTGCTGGCAGCCAATAAACACCAACATTGGGTCAGGAATCATTGTAGAGGCCAAAAATAGAAAACAAGCCAACTAGTTGCAAGGTCATATGATTTGTAAACCAATCAGACGGCTGTATTTTCAGTGGATAGCCAATCAGCACCACTGTAACAACAACCATTATTTCAGCACCAAGGCTACTGAAGCAGACACCAGTACTGGAATACAAGGAGTCCCCTACCTGTCCTTGAGTAGCTTGTTGAGGTTGTCCCATGCCTGTGTTGTCTTGGCGATGTTCTGAGTGACGTAAGACGTGTCGCCCGTCTTCACGTCTCCCACCAGCTCATTCCCAGACTGCACCATGTTCTCCAGGCTGTCCTTGTGGCCTTCCACGGCACTGGTCACCTCCTGGGGAGAAAACATACCATTGATACATCTGTTGAGAACAGCAATAATATATAATAACCATTCATGGGTGCTGATAATAATAATCAGGACTTTTTGTATTTCTTGAATTGAAAGAGCTGAATATCAAATCCTGCAAACAAAGATACTATAGTATAGAAATTAATGCTCTTGCAAAAAGCATTAATGACAGAGTAGGGTTTTCTGACTCGTCATTTTTGTGGCCGTCAATTACAATTTTCTACACTCTTGATCTACCTGTGCTATACCCGCTTTTCATGTGATTCCTTGCTGTCCCTTGTTGTTCATACATACATACATCATCGACCGGAGGGCGGGACAAGGCTAGTACATGTCACTCCATAGGCCCCTATCTGACATAGCTTGCTCTAAATTCTCAAAATCAATACCAGAGTCTCTAGTTAAGGTGTCCGTAAAAGTCAAACTTCTGCAATGTACCCGGCTATTTGGTTTCCATAGAAGAACAGAAGACACTAGTTCCTGCTTTGCTCGGCAACAGTGTCCTGAGAATTTTACCCTTCGGTGAGTCAGTTTCTGGGATAGCTGTGGTAAATTTCCATATATGGTTTTGAGTGTAGCACATTGAGTCCATGATATGTTCTGTGCTCTAGCGAGCCGCGCCTGTAACCAGCTATCAAAAGGACCAGTGCGAAGTGTTGTTCAGCAACTTTATCCCAATCACCAAAAGATGCCTTATATGAAATCTGCGTATCAAGGACAGACAGTAAGCACAAATGTTTGTATGTTTTACATTCTGAAAAGCCTTTTTGCTTATTTGCTGTTTTCAATCTGAGTCTGTAGAGCATGGTCGCTCACCTTGACCTTGTCCTCCAAGTCCTTCAGGTCACCGTGTACGACAGGCTTGGACTCCATGGTCTCCATGGCAACAGCCAACCAATCCTGCAGCTTGGCCCTTTCATCCTCAAACTCGGTGAAGTTTCCTTCTATCCTGTTCAAGTCCTCGGTCCTCTCTTCGGTCTGACCTTTGACCTTAGCGTAGCGAGCGGTGATGTCGTCGAGGTACTCCTGCAGGTTGGGGCCCATGGTGGGGGAGCCAGAGGCGAGGACCTTCCCACAGGTCTCCTGTAGGGAGGCGACCGTGGCGTGCTGACGGCTGACATCATCAGCTAACACCTACGTCAGCGAAGAAAGGAATTGTACAGGTTTAATACAGACGTTCCTGTAGTAACTGCTGAGATGCTTCATCAAACATTCATCTCTTAGTTTGCAAGCTGAATTCCCTTAGACAGCACCACACAAGTCTTACGTTAACCCTTGCTCTATCTCTAATATAGGAGAAATATCTTAGAAATTTGACGTCCTAAACCTTATAACAAAACATATTGCAACCGGAAGTTCTGTTGCAGCACTAGGAGGCTCATCATCTAACTTGACCTTCCTTTTCCTAACCCTTACCCCCACCTACTGTACCAAATACCATTAAGAACCGACCACCGCTTCGAGTTACAGTATGCAGTGCCCACACACGGACAAACAAATAGCATTAAAAACATAACCTTCTTGGTAAAGGTAATGAAAATTTAGTGTCTTATAGTTATCTCACAGCATTGAACAGGAAGTAGACCTACACACCTTATGGTCAGCCATCTGCTGTGCCAAGGCCTCCTTGTTGACCGTTACAGCACCCTGTGTGGCCAGTTTCTTCTCCGTGTTGTCCAGCCAGCGAACAACACCGTCCAGACTGCCCTGCAGGCTCTGCGACTGCATCAGGGCTGCCTGCAGTTCATCTCCACGCTGGGAGATGGCCTCGTTTACAGAAGCAACCTGGTCGTCTATTGCACCTGTGGAAGAATCCATCACATTCGAATCAATGTTTGAGTTTGTTATCATGATCTGACATCTGAAAAAGCATATATATAGTAAGCTGGCTACTTATTTATAAACATTGATTTTAGTTGACCACTAATTTTATTTTGGTCATTTGAATCTGTTGCAATGTTTTGTTACTCTATGTGCGGCCTCTGTCCCCAGAAAGCACTGGAAAATGCAGTTAAGCCGAATGTATGACCTGAATGAATAAACAAACTGAAACATAAGCCTGCTAAGAATTGCAAATTCAATACCATCAACTAAAATATTCACAGAAATAGTTTTACTATTTTACACTCAAGCATTAGTTTCCAAGCTGTACCATTTTTGACCAACATAATTTAACGCAAGTCTTTAAGACACAGGGCAGTACTTACTTAAGGTATTGTTGACGTCTTGAGAATCAGCTAAGGCACCCTGAGACTCCAGCAGGGCATGGCCAGCCTGCCGGGTGTGGTCCACCTGGCCAGTGTGTGCCAGGACTTCTGACTGGAAGGCCTGGAATGGGAAAAGCAAACTTTTATCTTATTCATTCATCTTACATGCAACCTTTATTGTCCTGTGTTTGGAATAGAAAGGTTTTGATAATCACACCCTAGGCAGTAATGCTACTCCTAGCCTGTTGGATTAGTGTTGCAAGTATCTGTTGTCTTTTTCTTTTATTTCATTGAGATTTACCAAGATTTACAAGGATTGACATAAAAGGATATCAACCAAACTGTAAGGTTTGCTTCACTCACACAGGAAAGTCTTTTTGATATGTTTGGCGGATTCTTCTAACGTAATTGAGGCCCGCCTCTCCTCAAACACAAAACCTTCATTTAGTAACCTATTTGAGGGACGGCCCTAACCAAAGCTAGGTTCTCATATCCATCTGAGTGAGGAAGTCATGTAAAGTACCTTTCCAAAGGCCACAAGATCAGTAGTCTATCAGGGGATTCGAACCCAGGACCTCTGAGTTCTTGGCTAAACACCCTGCCATTACGCCCCTTTTGTGTTTTTTATTCCAGTCCAGTAAGCTTACTCAAAATTGAAAGCACACAAAGAGAACTGTTTATGGTGGCCTTGTGATTACTTTTACCTAACACTACATGTATGATAACATACAGGTACATACCTTCAAATCATCAATCTGTTTCTGTATTGATGCAGGGTCTCCCCCTACAGGCTCAGATGCCTTCTGATCAGCTGTCTCCTTGGCACTCTGTAACCATGGCAACAGGCTGTCCACAGCCTCTTTGTATTGCCTAGCAACAAAGGGATTGATGGATGCAATGAGTCAATACCAGTCCCTTTCAAAATCTACACTACTAGCAATGTTTGTTTTTTCTTACCTAGCATCACTTTTCCAGGTAAGAGGATATTCAATTGATACAAAAGTCGTTCAGCCTCTTTGGACAGATCTTGTTTATGAAAATCAGTTAATGAGTTTGGGAGCTCTGTTGAGTTATTTGCAGACTGAAATTATTACTCTGAGGTTTCTCATCTTTTAAGTGGAATGTCAATTTGTAAGATATTTGGGTAAAGCAGGTTGCACTGGACCAACCTACGATTTTAGTCAGGTTGTCCACAGTACAGGACTGTCTCCAGCTTTTATTATTTTTCCGTCTCACGCTTGTTGTTCATTTGTTTGGGTGAAATCTGTCATTTTAAGCATATGAAAACACAATTTCATTGATTTTATGTACTGAAGTTCACATTTTGGGGGTGAAATTTTTTCCATTCCAACAAGCAAATTTTTGTCCCAGGATGGGGGAATGGTACGTGGAGATGGCCTTGCCAAAGTATAACCAAAAGATTGGACTTGTAACAGAGCTTGAGACTTACTTGTGTTTGTGCACTGCATCCCCGAGCTGCTTGCCTTCCTGTCCACACTGTGCGTGCAGGTTTTGGTAGCGCTGGGCCAGGTTGTCCAGTTTGTCTTGCACGGTGGGGCTTGCCTCCTCAGGACTGAAGGGTTCCTCTGGTTTTACCTTGGCGTGGAACTTCCGCAAGTTCTCTTCATGCACCTGTTGGGGGAATGAAAGTGTTGAAGATCTACTTTTTTCCAAGCAACAATATATGATCTACATAGAAGATCATATCCCTGTTGATAATCGGCTGTCCCGGACCCAACTTGACGCGTGCATCCCATACAATCCACAAAGGAAATGACCATTTGACAGGTGCATCATCACGCGAGGTCTTATCATGCTTTTCTTTGGATGTGTGCACTTCTGCCCATTCACAAGAATACTGCACAGTACCTTATCAGCAAGGTCTAATTTGCATTTAGAAATTACAATCATATCCCTGTTGATGTCTAGGCAAGTAGTGCATTTTCGCTATGTCTCCATCTCACAAAACCACAGTTGACATCATCCAACAATATTTTCTTTACCATAAAATTTCAATACACTATACATGTATGTTCATGTTGCAATCAATAAAAAGGGCTAATGGAGTGTCCCTTCATACCTAAACTTTCTTTTTACAATACATTTGCATGTGCCATATGGTCACATCTGGTTACAAAGCCCATGATACAACATGTAAATATGGCAAACTACATTACATGGAAAATGTCCCAACAGCAAATAAGTAATCAGTAACAGCACACATACCTTAGCTCGGTCCAGGAACCTCTGTCCAGCCATTGTCACGAACCTCAGGTCACCCTTGTGGGCGAGGACGTCTTCTGACAATGTCTGAAAGTCACACGTCACAGACACTTGTCACAAGTTGTATGAATGACACAACAATGTCTGTACTACATTTACCTTACCTTGTACTATAAGTTTCAAATCTCCCCTTTTGTACATTGCAAATGCTATGGGCATAAGATCTAAAAAGCTTCACTGTATCTTTTATGGCCAAAACAGTGTTACATGCACATGATGCAGTAAATGGAGACACTAGAAAGAAGAAATGCATGTGGTACGGTAATCCAAAATTGGCTAAAAACAACATACAATACAGTATTTACAAGTACTTGTATATAGAACTGTCATGTTGTATATACCTTTTGCTTTTCTAACTGTTCCTTCAGCCCTTCAAGGTCGGAGGCCCCTTCTTTCACTCCCTCCATCTCTCCTTCTGCTTCTTCCAACCAATCATCAAAGGTCTTACATTCTGCCTCAAACTTCTGCAGCTCGTCCAACAAGGACTGCATCTGTTTCAACCTGGTCTCCGATTGGTCGGAGAGGTCGTCGTACATGTTCCTGAGCTGTGATTGGCCCTTGATGACGTTCTGCCTGGCGCTGGGTGACAGCTGGTCTCCGTGTGCGGCGACGAGCTGCTGTGCCTCCTGAAGGGCCAGCATGACCTCAGACTGCTGACCGCTGATTTCCTGGTGGAGGCTCTGGAAGTGACAGAATAAATAAAGGTTCAAACAAACAAAATGTAGGCTTCTGTATCTGTATCTGTATCTATATAGCAGGTATAACCACCGTTCGGCGTAACACACTAGCTTTTGCATACCAGTGACATTTATGTACATTCACCACAACAGAAGCCAATTTTACAGGGACATCCCATAAGATATCATCAAAAATCAATGTCGCTACACCATTGAAACTGATGGGGTCATCTTCGCAATATTTTGGTCGCATGTGGCCCGGGCAAGGGGTGGTAGCAGTCGCAATACGCAAGTGGTCGACTTCTGCAAGTTAATGCTTAATGCTTGTGTCATGGGGAAAATATTGGGACCGTCAAAAAGAGGTCGTCTTGAGGCAATGATCGTATTGTGCAAATGGTTGTTAGACAAAGTTGGACTGTAGATTACAACACAAAATCTGTTTGTACAACTAAAGGTCATCTTACTTTGGCATGCTAGTGACCTTCAGTTAGACAACAACACAAAATGCCTCCTGTTTGTACTTTTACAAGCAGTTTTTTCACCAAAGTTTTCATGATAATTGTTGACAGCTGATGGGCTACCTCATGTTCCTGAGTCTGTTCTGTGAGTTCTTCCAGGTCCTGCAGTGCAGGCTCTTGATCACAGAGGTCGCTCCTGTACTGTTCAATAGTCTCCAACAGATCTTGTATCTTTTCGTGGGCAGCCTGGCTCTGCTCTTCCAAAGCAAGCTAGGATGGATGAAATATGAGCCATTAAGCTTGCTAAATGTGCTGGTAAGTAGGACAGCTTTGTATGAGTGAGTGTTCAGTTGAGCATTTAAATATCCCAACATTTTGTCAATATTGACATACATTTGCTGTGATTTCAAAGACATTACCGTATAGCAGTTGTCAAAAGTAGAAAGAGAAGAAGGCTTTCTTTAAATCTTCTGACTTAAGCACAATGTACTAAACTACATTTGTATGATGGGTAAGTAACCATGAATGATGTACAGCAACCCTTCCTCTCTAACATGAACTACAACTTAGTTGTAGATTTTTTGTCTTTGTCTTCCATAAAACGTTCAATCTTTACACCATGTGATTGGCCAGGTCCTGAGTTTCCTACCTTCTGAGTCTCTTCATTCCTCTGTTCCTCTAGAGTCTTGTCCAGTTGGTTCATCCTGGCGTCTGACCTGGCCTTCAGGTCGCTGAACTCTGCCCTCAGGTCCTCCGCCATTTCGTCCAGTTCGTTGTACTCTTCTTGGTCGAGGTAGCTCTCCTGGCGGTCAAGGAAACGGTGCGTCTTCTGAACTGCGTCCGCCATTTGCTGGGCGTGGGCCTCGATATCATTGTATAGTTCCTACAAAACGAGACAATTTGTCGTGAAATCATGCAGTCTGGATCTTGGCATCTTAATCACAGTAACCAATTATATGCTGTGGATTTTCAGTTTTATCACCTTCCAGAGTATGACATGCCTGGCTGGTTTCTTGCAGGTAAATTTATGAGCCATAACAAAGGGTCAATCTCGATCACCATGGCATGAAATTTGGACAACAGCTTTCAGACTTGAACACATTAACATGGACACCAGCTACAGATCATGTACATTTATCCTCAGCTTCTTCTGATGGCTTCCAAGCTGAATGAATAGCCTATAATCTCTACTTTGTCTTCCCTTTAACATGTGCTCTATGAAACTGATTTAAATTTGTAACACTCATACAAGCACATGTATCTAGTAGACTCAGTGGCTAGTAACCTACTTCCCCTATGGCCTCCAAAATGCTATGGAACTACCTTTACATACATACCTGCTAAGAGACATTTCAAAACAATCTGCACAAGATCCAGTTTCATAGCACAGGTCTATGGACACACTTGAGACAAGCTCTGCTTACCTGATGCTGTCCGTGCTGTTCCTCAAGAGTTGGCAGGTCATTGCTGATTGGCTCTTGCTGGTCCAGCTGTTCAGCTGCTCCAGCCAGCCAGTTCTTCAAGGCCTGCAGCTTTTCCAGCTGTTCTGCCTTCTGCTGGGCAACTCGGTCCTGGAATAGAGTACGAAGATTAATCTCCTCAAGCTCATATTGCCGGTAACCCAATCAAACTATAGTATTTCTAATGGGAGGCCAATCAGCAGTAGTGTTTCTAAAGAATGGCCAATCAGCACTAGTATTTCTAATGGATGGCCAATCAGCACTAGTTTTGCTAATGGATGGCCAATCAGCACTAGTATTTCTAATGCATGGCCAATCAGCATTAGTATTTCTAATGCATGGCCAATCAGCACTAGTATTTCTAATGGATAGCCAATCAGCACTAGTTTTGCTAATGGATGGCCAATCAGCACTAGTTTTGCTAATGGATGGCCAATCAGCACTAGTATTTCTAATGCATGGCCAATCAGCATTAGTATTTCTAATGGATGGCCAATCAGCACTAGTATTTCTAATGGATGGCCAATCAGCACTAGTTTTGCTAATGGATGGCCAATCAGCACTAGTTTTGCTAATGCATGGCCAATCAGCACTAGTTTTGCTAATAGATGGCCAATCAGCACTAGAATAATAACTACAACAATTTCAGCACCAAGGTCATTGGCTGTTAAGTGAATTATTTCCAAAATGAAATGTGCCAGGTTCTTATCTAAGGATGTGGTTGTTTTTTATTCTATTTTTCTTATTATTAAGTTTCACAAATACTGGTTGAAAAATGAGAATAAAAAAATCATATACTTCACTCACTTTTCTTTCGCTCTCCTTCTCCTTTGCCCCCAGCATGTCCTCCAGGACCTCTATCCTGCCTTCGTTCTTCTCCTTGATGTTGTTGAAGCCCTTCTCCAGGTTGTTGAGGTCGTACTGCAGGTCCTTGGCCTGCTCCACGCTCAGCTTGTCCTTCTGTGCAGCCAGGAACTCCCGACCGGCCTTCAGGGCAGCGTCCACGTCCGCCTGGTGCCCCGTGATGTCATCAGCTATGGCCTGTCAACAACAACAATCTTTAGAATGCAAACATGGCTGATACGCCAAAATAGCAATTATTCAAGCAGCTGGGTATGATTTTGGAAAATCATACCCTAATGCTTCAGTAATTGTATTTGGCATATCTTATTACCTGGATGTCTAAACTTCATCGACAAACATACAGAGCAACTGCAAAATCTTTGAACCAAACCATTGTATAGCGTAACTCAACTGTACGTATTTTTTATCTTGACTTAGCAACTTCAATTAGCCATTAATATAGAATGCTGAAATCTTGATATAGGTCATGAAATCTTTCACTTTTTATGCTGTACATGAATAGTACATAGTCGGACATAAAGGATACTGAGAATCTGTTTCAGAGAGGTTCAACATACACAGTGCACCTTTCTACATGGTAGTTTTGTACATGGTAACAATAAGCTGCAATTCATTTTCATTCAGTTATTAGGCCATTGCTAGTTGATGCTTACTCTTCATATCCAGAATACAAATATTTCTTTAGGCTTAAAACTAATGAACTGTGAAAAGCTGAAGCTGATGATGCAAAGCAGATAGCTGTGGATGAGCTGTAGACTGACATGACTTGATGGACAAAGCAGGCACCAAGTGGCACACGTGTGTGTGTACTACAGCAGTCATATCATTGTGTTAATGGGTTAATATGGGATATTTTATTCTTTGGCAGTTCTGTTGAAAATCTCTACCAGACTTCAGTATTGGATGCTTGTAGTCAATGGTCTACAAACTGGCATACAAATAGGTATATTTACCATGTGTAAAACAACAGGATTCACAAACTAATCACCTACATGTAGCCAACAGATCTCAAAACAATAATTTTTCAAAAACAAATCTGAAAGACTTAGAGAGTTTGGTAGAAACTTGAATATGACTGCTATAATACATGTATCATAATGTCACCAAAGCAGTGAAATGTAAGCATGAACCAAAAAATGATTGAAATGAAATGGAATGAACAATGACATTGACAATGAATGTACGGTGGGTGAAAAGTGAAATGACATGGAAGCAAAGCATATGAACCCAAAGCATGCAGGGAAAAACTTTATTGTTTGGGTAATACATACAGGAACACAAGACCATTTGAAATTATCTAAATTACAACTTCATTATGATGTACACTTTGAACATGCATAGTCAACAATTAAACACACAAGTAAACATGACATCAGAGTTAGCATGCATAAAACAGGCAAGTTGTACAACAAATAAGTTTAGATTTTTCTGAATGACTTTAGGATAAAGTTATGATTATTCAAATCAAGTTCACAATGTAGAAAACAGTAACTCTTCATTGTTTTCAGAACAGTTACACAAAGTTATAGAAACAGATGATGAAATGTTAAAACAGAACACACTCTGACAGTGGATAACACTTTTATGAAAGTTAAGATATCCAGGGATGAATAATGATATGAATCAAATCTACACCACTGGACAAAGTTTTCCGAGGATAACAGAAGTTCCAGATACTGCCTACCAATCTTTAATTCAGATTACTGAAGAATGGTGGAAAGCATCTAAGACTTCTGTTAGTCTAGTGGCATAGATCTAATCTAATATATTATCTGACAGTGGATGAAAGAAGAACAAGCAAGGGGAACAACCACTAACAACAACCTAAGAGGTGTACAATATTGAGAAAATCTTGATTTTATGAATTTCCTCTCCAAGCCCTTTATTGTAACTCCAATGACTGACAGCTGCTTTTATCCTGTACACCCCTGTCATTAATTAGTGGTGCATCCCCAGAGTTAGACCACTGCAACCAGGTTACCACCACTGTCACCACACCCTCTACCTTCTGTTCCGCCAGTTGTTTCTGGAGTTCAGCGAGGTCGCCTCGGACCAATCGCTTCTCGCTCAGGGCGTTCTCCGTGCCTGCGATCCAGTCCAACAGATCCGACACCTTCCCAGCATGCTCGGCATGCTCAGTGTCCATCTGTGCCTGAAATAGCGCAGCAGTTTTGTTCAAAATCAAGTCCTCTGGTGTACGACAACATGTGAGAAATCCTTCCTAGATCACAGGAGTTTCTCACCAGCTTCTGAGGAACATTTCTCATTAACTTCCTATCATGGTTATATTTTGCCAGCATACGTAGTCATAATTTTGTTTGAAATAGTTTCAAAGACCATGTAAAAAAAGGACTCTTGACTGCCGTTTTGCAAAAAGAGGCTTTGACTTTGAGCTTTCCATGGATTTCCATCAAAACAAAGTTACGTCAAAACAAAAACATGCCACCTGAAAACATTTAAAGTTAAAGGTGTTGTGGCATAAATCTTGAGAATTACGACAGGTCCTGGTTCATCCATTGTTGCAGTACAATAGCTTGGGAGCATATAGTGGTTCTCCATATTGGGTAGGATAAAACTATGAAAATTTTTCCCAACCAAATTTTACCAGCCTAATGTCTTCAACCTGAATTGACGGACAACTTGGACTCAAAAGATGAATGTCCATACTACCAGTTTAACTTTGGTTTGATGAAAAAAATGTGAATGCTTATCCGCATAGAAGGTAAGAATTGATAATCATTTGTTTTGAAGAAGTCGAAATTGGTACAAGGCTCCCGCATTTTCAACACTGAAAACCACCAAGTGCAACCATCAACATCGGTACTGCATACTGTTGCGGTTATCAATTAAGTTATATCACTTCTTGCAGTGAACAGGAAAAAGTGCATTCAACGTCAAAAAGCCAACAAGCAAACAACACAAGTTACTACAGACACAAGTTACTACCACAGGACATGACAGTTAGCAGACACAAACATCAAGACTTACATGTAGTATTCTAACAATTATCACATGGTGCACACATATATATATATATATACACTTAGTCAACATCACAGATGAGGAGAAGCTCTGATTGTCATTGGAAACAGATATTATGAACATACATGATTATTGCGTCTACACATAAAACAACTAGACTTGCCAGGTAAGGGACAGGAGTGGCTGTCTTATAGGAGACTACCACACTGACAGCTACATGAACAGAAGCAAGGGCCACATCATGGGGAAGGGCTTGCAAAATCACTCACATCAGAGCTAAAAGCGTTCTAGAGACTATGCTTGGAGATCGAGCTATGGAACGACTGGAAGACGATGATTTAGAGTGCGCGCAGAGAGGTCAGGCTGCATGATTGGGTAAATCTGATGCAGCGATTATCGGGGCGAGCGAATCGTTGATCATTCCGGTGTACATGAGGGTTCTTTATCAGCTGATTCTCACTGATTGGCTGGTGGTCATATGGGAGTGTTGAAAAATTGAGGTATGTGTGTTTGGATTGGATTTAAAGGAGTTTAAAGCATTGTTTTGTTGTGCCTTACATTAAAAATCAAATATGACTAGAAGAAGGTTAATAATAATCACACTTGGAAGACATGAACATGTACACAAGGAGAAAGTAACAACGACAACAAAACAACATAAAGAAGTAGTGAAAAAAAACATGCTATTGAACATGGTTGTCATTGCATTTGATTGTCATTGCATTCTAAGAAAAATTAACAAGAAATCAAGCAATTCTTTAAACACACTAAATATTCATGACACAGTCATGCACTATAAACTACATGAAAATCATCAAGCAAAACATGCAAAAAATTCTAAGAACACTGTAAGCAGAGCAGCAGGTTTTAGATGTATGTAATATGCAAGCTGAGAAGTTTGACAACCAGAGATTTGGCACTGTGTGGAAGCAAGCGGGCACACTCCAACCTGTCTCACCTTCAGGTGTACGTCCTGGGCTTTCAGCGCCAGCCTTTCAGCAACTTCCTCTGGGATCAGGCCAATAGCAACTGCCTCCTCTAGAGAAATCTCATCCCCCGTGTCCGGGTGGATAAGTCCCCCTGATGACAGCTGCTTGGCCAATAGTACAGCAGTTGTGTCATTGTCAAGGTGACCTTGCTGAGATGCCTGGAAGACGTTTAACCTCCTCCCTGTACGGGCGTCGATGATTCCCCCCTGCTCAGATTGAGCCTGCAGCAAGCTCGTGGCTGTGTCATAGTTCACCAGCCCTCTCTCTTTGGCCTGTATGACAGAGATTCTTTCTCCTGTTTTAGGGTCCAGAATACCTCCAGTTCCAACCTGAGCATCTAGCAGGGCCAGGGCTGTTTGCTTGTCAACAAGACCCTGAGATATAGCCTGTATGTCAGACACACGTTTGCCTGTTCTCGGGTCAACAATCCCTCCATTTGCAATTTGTTCTTCAAAGATGCCCTGTGCTGTCTCCTGGTCGATGATTCCCCGTTCCAAAGCCTGGAGCACAGTAAGTCGATCATCGGTTTGTGGATCTATGATACCTCCCAGTCTGGCTTGTGCCTCTAGGACCTTCTGAGCCATGACAGTATTGATAAGTCCACGTTTTTCTGCCTCCATCACAGACAAGTATTCACCGGTCTGTGGGTCACGGATGCCTCCATTACAGGACTCCCTTGCCAGTAGCTCAACAGCAAGTTCCTCGTCAATGATTTCTCTGTCCAGAGCAGCTAAGGTGGGGAGTCTGTCTCCTGTTTCTGTGTCCACGATACCCCCTCCCAAGAGTTGCTGCTCTAGAATAGGCAGTGGGCTGTCGGTGCCAACCATGGTGCCAACCGTGCTAACTTGGACACTAGCCATGGTCCCTGGTGGTTGGTCAACCTCCATCTCCTCCTCATCTGCCTGAACCTTATCATCTGTAGCATCCTGTTCTTGCCTGTTAAGGAGACAGAGAGCCATGTCTGTGCTGATGACTCCAGCTTCCTGAGCATCTGAAATGGACATTAGCTGACCAGTTTTGGGGTCAACGATTCCTCCATTCTCCAACTGAGCCTCCAGAAGCCTCATGGAGGAATCACGATCGATCAGACCGCGATCCTCGGCTTCTGAAACCGTCAACCTCTCTCGTGTGGCTGGGTCGAGGATGCCTCCACTCTTGGCCTGAATGTTCAGAAGGTCATCTGCA
>NC_049980.1:9413420-9419471 GCF_000003815.2 Branchiostoma floridae | reverse complement strand
AGAGCTTCCAGGAATGTCAGTCTGTTCCCTGTTTTGGGCTCGATCAACCCTCCCGTCAAAGCCTGTGCTTCTAGTAAACTTAGGGCAGTGTCCTCATCTAGGATACCAGAGATGCGAGCTGCAGCAATAGAGAATCTCTCTCCAGTTCTCATATCGACAATGCCACCTGTAGCAGCTTGATTTTCGAGCAGCTTCATTGAGGCTTCTGGATCTACTAAGCCTTTATCTGCAGCTTCCACCACAGAGATTCTGTTACCAGTTTGCGGGTCTACAATACCTCCATGTGTGACTTGATCCTCAAGGTCTTTAACAGCAGCTTCTAAATCTGCAGCCTGAACTATTTCTTGTTGTTTTTTGTAACCATCAATCTTACTTCTGTCGAGACTACCAGTCGGACTTGTGGCATCTTCCAGGTCTGTCATGATGGAGTCTATGAGCTCTGTCGCAGAGGTCTGTTCATTGTCACCACTGCCATCAACTGGAATGGACCCTTCCATAACTTGTGATGTGATAACTGTGGTTTTCATTGAACGTGACACCTCTGTACTGGAAAACTGGTGTTCAACTGAGCTTGCCTCAAATGAATGGCTAACAAAACCCTGGGAAGTTGTAGTCTTCATTGCTGTTGTAGTGGTACGTTGGCCATTTTCACTGATCTTAACAGTTGTTGTACCAGTTACAGCAGCATTGGAAACCTGTTTTGTCCCAGGTACAGCTTCTGCCTGTGACTGTCTGGCAGCTTTTTCAATTGTCATGGCGGTATCTTCAAGGCTCTTTTGGGGAGCCTTTTCTTTTTCGTGAGCTTCTTGCTGGTGTGGAGGTTTTTCTGTCCCAGGTAGAGTTTTTTCATGGGTCTTTGAGGCAGCTTTTACAGGTTCAGCAGCGGTTTGTGGTCCCCTTGGTTTGTCTTTTGCTGTGGATCTCGTCCTCTTGGAAGATCTTCTTTTTGGGTCGTCCTCCTCAAGGATTTCCAGCTCTGGTCTTGGTGAAATCTCTGCTTCATCTGAGTCTTCATGGTAGACGTCGCCATCCTCACAGGCCTCTTCAAAGATTTCCTCAAAGATGTTGGCATCATCACGGCCCACTCTGGTGAGATCCATCTCCTGCTCATCAGGAGAAGATGATGTTGATGATGTGGAGGATGATCTTGATGAAGGTCCTGATGAAGAGTCGCTGGCTGTTGACTCTGCTGCCGTAGCTGGACTTTGTCCTGGAATGTCTTGGTCTTCACCCAGTTTCTGTTCCCTCAGTTTCCTCTCTGCTCTCCTTCCCATCTGTCGTTCTGTGGGCTTACGAAGCACCTCTTTCACTGCTCCCCTTTCCCTCGGCTTAGCTATTTTATCAGTTCCCTTCCCTTCAATATCTACATCACTTTTCTCCCTTTCTACTTTCGCTACATTACTTTGGTCCTCTCCCTCTCCCTTTTTTGTATACATTCCCCGTACAGCCTCAAGCTCATCCACACCTAAAGAGACGGTATGTGTCTCAACAACAGTTGTAGTGATTACCTGCATTCCTTCTACATTCTCTGAGGTAGATACTACAGTCTCTATACTTCTCTGCGTCTCAACTCTGTCTGACTCTTCAGTTGCCTTTCTAGATTGCTCTGCTTCCATCAACTTTTCTGCCATCTCTGAGGTAACAAGCTCTCTTTTCTGGGCTTCTTCCACGGACAGTTTCTCTGCAGTGTTTGGGTCCACGATTCCACCTGCCCGTACTTGGGTTTCCAGTATTTTGATGGCTGTTGGCTCGTTAATTAGACCTCTTTCCAAGGCCTCAAAGATCATTTCTGGATCAATGTCTATGTCATATGGCGACTGTGTCTCTACGTTGCCTGTGTCGGGCTGTGTGTCCGGGGCAAGTGAAGGTTCTGGAATGTCTAGGTGTGACTGGGTTTCTGGTGCCTGTGTGGGAGGGAGAGAACTTTCACGTGATTTTGTGCTGGGGGAACTGGGATCAGGGGTTACCTGTGCGGGAGGAACTGCATGTTGTGGTGATTCTGTGTTGGGTCTATGACTAGGCGTTACCTGGCTTGGAGGGACTGAACCTTGAGACGATTCAGTGTCGGGTCTACCATTGGGTGTTACCTGGCTGGTCACTTCGTGCTGCTGCCGTTTGGCCTGGGAATGCTCACCTGCTGCTAGCGCCTGTACGAGGCTTTCTCTCATGCCCTGTTTACTGGACTCAGGGATGGGGCTATCTGACGACACTTTCTCTGCTGATATAGGTTTGGGGGACTTTCTCTGGGACTCTCTTTCTCTCATTCTAACATCTAAGTTGCCTTCCTGAATACCTGAAGCTGGGCTTTCTACTCTGACATCTTTCTCTACTGTGGAATGGGCTTGCTTGACCTTGGAGGGAGGTAACTCTCTTGCTACTTTTTTAGGAAGATCGGGTTTATAACTTTGGCTCTGTTCTTTCACAGGTGTCTTCTCTACATCAACAACTGGCTGGGCTGGAGGTTGGGAAGGACCTCGTATTTTAGACATTTTAGGCGGGAGTGCTGGGGGCTTGTCTGTTACATTTTCCTCCATCGCCTTTTTGGGTTCAAGATCTGAAGGTTGGAGACTAGCAATAGGGCTGTCCTGCCACACAAGGGTGGACTCTCCTTCTGAACCCTCATCTACATCTTCCTCCTGTTCAGACAGGCTATCTTTAACAGAGAGGCTATCTTCCTCAAACAAGCTGTCCTGTTCTGATAGTGGTTCCCCTGCCTCAAGAGAGTCGGAGGGAGTGTCACTATATCTTACAGCTGATTCTGATGGGGACGAGTCACTCTCTGTAGGGGTTATGTCTTCATTGGCAGTAGCAACAGGGGAAATCTCCACTACTGTGTAAACTTGAGGGGTCACTTCTTCACTACCTTGAGCTTTGTCTACTGCAAGCGGTGCGACTACGTTATCTGTTAGTTTTGCGGCACGGTTATCTCTATTCTTGGCTGCCAGGTTAGCTACTGGCTGCACTGCGGTGCTTAGACTAGCTTTGCTGGGTCTTGACGCTTGCGTTGCTGGGCTAACTCTAGCTTGAGCTGCAGGGCTATTCGTAGCTACAGCTTGGGGCTCTTCTATTCTTGCCTGCCTACTTTCGGCAGCTAAACCGGTTGGCTTGGCCTGAAATTGGCAAACACACACAAAGCAGAAGAGAACAAAGGTAGCAAATATAAACAAAATCAAACTGAAAGTTCAGGAATTCAGAAGTTCATCCAATAAATGCAGAGTAACTGTACATTACATAATTCCTTCGGACAACTAAAAACACAAAGAAGAGCATACTGTAAATAACACTTAGTCTTTGGGACGTATGCTCACTTTAAAACTTGTAACATATAACATGCACAAGTACTTTAAAGGAAAAAACAAGTGTACTGTACTGCTACGACATAGACAATTCTGACGATCAATTGCAACATGTTTAGTGATTTCTGTGCTGAGGTCTCATTAATAGAAGACGATATGGGGGTTGGGTACAGAAGACAGCTGCTTTAACATCTCTGCTATTGAGAGTTTGAGAATCACAATAATGGCTCAGCCTATAGCTACACTTTGGGACAATTTTTCTTCAAGTTAGAGCTATAAAAAACATCTGAAGGATGTTTTGTCAGTTATAAATTTAGATAGATAAAATCATGTGTTTCATTAGACTTTTTCACTGGCAATGTAAACTGTAATTTACGATTTCTGGAGAACATCAGATCTTGCAGATATCTTTTCAAAATACCCAGTTCCACCAACGTTTCCTATCTGGAGACCTACATCACAACAGTTTTTTAGGACAAGCATTTGAGTGACCCCACCTTTTTGTCCTGTTGTTGCTGCAATGCAGACTGCAGCTCATCCATCCGAGCGGCGGACTTGTCGCAGACCGCCTCGTAGCCCTTCTCGACCTTGTTCAGTCCTCCTTCCAGGCTCTGCTTGTCAGCCTTGCCGAGGGCGGGGTGCTCGGACAGGAGCTGCCTGCCGGTCGTGACTGTGTTGACTACGGGTTCCTGATGGGCAACGATGTCCTCGCCGAGTGCCTGATGGGTGAATGGAAAAGGTGGTAATAATCCCCCCTCAGACTGTTAGGCTACAGCAAGTAAACTTTATGGACAACATTTGATTTACCACATACACAACCAAAACATGACGTTTGTCTTATGATCACAAAGAAAAAGAAAATGGTCAACATGACAAGAAAATTACTATCTTTCATAGCCTCATAACTCTGTCAATACCCATGAGGCCTCATTCATAATACATGTCATAATAATGTAAGGTACTGTTTTGAAAATCATATCTTAATCACATTGTTAAAATTTTATCATTGAATGAATGTTTAAATACATGTATGTAGCCCACACTGTTTTTAATAAGCCAGTATGATAGCCTTCATGCCATTCATAAAATTTAATTGCTGTGGCCTTTACTAATTTCATCATCCAACATCACACTGCAGCTCTGGACCTTGGTTAGCTGATTTCATTTACAGAACAATATCCATTTACTTTTTCAATCATGGTGACTGTAAAATGGCTAGTGACAGTACCTGTTGTTCTTTAAGCATCTGCTGCAGCTGTTGGTTGTTTCCTTCCACACCTGGTTGCTTAGTCAGTTTCTTGTCGACCACTCCAACCCAATCCAGCAGCTTTCCAAGCTCCTCGGCAGTGGCTCTAGCTGTGGGCTTGCCTGCCGCGTCCTGCAAACACCCATTCTACTGTCAGTTTCATGGACTCCATTGTTTTAGGATCAATCTTTATTCAATTATTAAGTTACATGTACAGAGAGTCACAAAGATTTTGCAAGAACATTTGATTTTGCACATGGATGTTAAGCAGTGCCACATTTAAGAGACCGATTGTGCAAAGGCAAGACATATATTATATAAACATGAAATAGTTCCATTGAAAACAGCACAAACTGTGAAAGGAACAGACTTTTTAAGGTCCAGAGGCTTCTTACACAGCTGGTTATTGGAGCTGTCTTGTACAAGATTACAAACCTGATTCAATTTGCACTCAATGAATTGAAATCTTTGAGCAGCATAAACATGCAAGAAGCCCCTGGACATTACAAAAAACAACTTTACATGATTATAAAACCTTGATTCCCAAACATTTTAGATAATATAACCCCTTTCACCATCAACAAAGAAACACAAATTCTTATTTCCTGTAGAATATTGGCTATATAAAAACTATTTATCATTGTCTTTTGGGGAACAAAATGAGTAATGCACCTTTGGTCCAAAGCCAAGAATTTACAAGTGATTTGATAACAATTACTCTGTGATGAAAATTCTTTATTACAGTCTACTAATTCATTAATTTATGGGTTCTTGCATATGGGTTCTTGCATATGATAACTTGTGACAGTAATTTGCTGCATGTGTTCTCATTATCCTGAATGGTACACAAACATGTGCATCACTTATTTTGTTCTCACTGAACAAAACCCTTGACATTGCAGTGGCTGAAAGAAATACAAGTTTTTGGATCAGTACAAAGAAGCTGTATGAGGCAATAATGCCATCACCTCAAACGAGGCATGCAATCAAAAAATATGCTATGATACGTAACAACCTTTGTCCCATTTCAACAAAACTACAAAACCTGTCTTTTACCTTTTACCATTCCTTTTCACCTTTAACCTTAGATGCCAGGATCCTTCTTGACCTTTGACCCATGACCCATCACCTCCATGCTCAAACACAAAACACCCACCATCAACGATTGCTTTAGCCGCTCCCCCAGTGAAGCCATAAAAGCATGGTAACTGGTCGGAGCCGTCTGGGGAACTATGAGCTCCTCATCGACTACAGGTCCCATGCTTTTCTTCCCAACCTCAAGTTCGAATGGTGGGAGGAGTTCAGACAAGTCCACAGTGCCTTTAGGTGGCCGAGCATTAGGTACAAAAGCATGATAAGCCAGGATAGCTTTCTCGGGCACAATCAAAGGTTCCTCCTGCACACTGTCTACATCCAGATCCATGTCAAATAAGGCATCCATCTCCTGCAAGATTCCTGCCATTACAACCTGTGAAAGTAGACAAGTTCATTACCAAAAACTACTTCACT